>NW_017671344.1:103996-134161 GCF_001879085.1 Nicotiana attenuata
CCCCCCCCAAAGCTTCGCATTCGCGTCCTGAGCTCCGCGTTCGCGAAGAACAAACTGACACCTGAGGAAATTTGCCTTACGCGTTCGCGAGTGAAGCCACGCGAACGCGAAGAACAAAATCACTGTGCACCTAAAACAGCAAACCTGCAACTTTTCTAAGTGTAAAAGCATCTCGTGGCCTATCCGAAACTCACCCGAGCCCTCGGGGCTCCAAACCAAACATGCACACAACCCTAAAAACATCATACGGACTTACTCGTGCGATCAAATTGCCAAAATAACACCTAGAACTTCAAGTTTAGCATCAAAATCAAAGGAAAATCTCAAGAACTCTCAAGTTCAAATTTTAACAACCGAGGGTCCGATTCACGTCATATCAAGTCCGTTTCTTACCAAATTTTACAGGCTCAACTTAAATACCATATAAGACCTGTACCGGGCTCCAAAACCAAAATAGGAGTCCGATACCATCAAATTCAAACACATTTAGATTTCCAAAAAAGTCTTAAAATTTTAGTTAAATAATTTCTTAAAAAATTCATTTCTCCAGCTTGGGACTTCTGAATTCAATTCCGGGCATACGCCCAAGTCCCATATTTTTCTACGGACCCTCCGGGACCGTCAAATCACGGGTCTGGGTCCGTTTATCCAAAATGTTGACCGAAGTCAACTTAAATTCAATTTTGAAGGCCAAATTAGCTTTTTTTATCAAATTTCCACATAAAAGCGTTCCGGATATACGCCCGGATCGCGCACGTAAATCGAGGTGAGATAAAAGGAGGCTTTTAGGACCTTGGAACACAGAATTAACTTGTAAATCAAGTGATGACCTTTTGGGTCATCACATCCTCCACCTCTAAAATAACTGTTCGTCCTCGAACGGACATAGAAAAGAAGTACCTGAGTCGGGGAAAAGATAGGGATATCGGCTCCGCATATCGGACTCGGACTCCTAGGTAGCTGCCTCAGCAGGATGACCTCTCCACTGAACACGAACAGAAGGGTAACTCTTCGATCTCAACTGACGAACCTGCCGCTCCAAAATGGCCACCGGCTCCTCCTCATAGGTAAGATCCTTGTCCAACTGGACAGTGCTGAAGTCTAACACGTGGGATGGATCGCCGTGATACTTTCGAAGCATGGACACATGAAACACTGGGTGCAGAACTGATAAACTCGGCGGCAACACAAGTCCGTAAGCTACCTCTCCCACTCGATCAAGAATCTTAAAAGGACCAATGAACCTAGGGCTTAGCTTGCCCTTCTTCCCAAATCTCATCACACCCTTCATGGGCGACACCCGGAGCAACACTCGCTCTCCGACCATGAATGCCACATCACGAACCTTGCGGTTGGCATAACTCTTCTGCCTGGACTGAGCTGTACGAAGCCTATCCTGGATAATCTTCACCTTATCCAAGGCATCCTTAACTAAATCTGTACCCAACAACCGAGCCTATCCCGGCTCAAACCACCCAATCGGCGACCGACATCGCCTACCATATAATGCCTCATAGGGGGCCATCTGAATGCTCGACTGGTAGCTGTTGTTGTAGGCAAACTCTGCTAATGGCAAGAACTGATCCCAAGAACCTCCAAAGTCAATAACACATGCTCGGAGCATATCCTCCAAAATCTGAATAGTACGCTCGGACTGTCCGTCCGTCTGAGGATGAACTCAACTCGACCCGAGTACCCAACTCACGCTGAACTGCCCTCCAGAAATGTGAGGAAAACTGCGTACTCCGGTCAGAAATGATAGACACGGGCACGCCATGAAGACGAACAATCTCCCGGATATAGATCTCAGCTAATCGCTCCGAGGAATAGGAAACTGCCATCGGAATGAAATGCGCTGACTTGGTCAGCTTATCAACAATAACACATACTGCATCGAACTTCCTCTGAGTCCGTGGGAGTCCAACAACGAAGTCCATAGTGATCCGCTCCCACTTCCACTCAAGAATCTCAATCTTCTGAAACAAACCACCAGGTCTTTGATGCTCGTACTTTACGTGCTGACAATTCAAACACCGAGATACATAGGCAACAATGTCCTTCTTCATCCTTCTCCACCAATAATGTTGTCGCAAATTCTGATACATCTTAAGGGCGCCCGGATGGATAGAATACCGGAAACTATGGGCCTCGTCTAGAATCAACTCACGAAGCCCATCCACATTAGGCACACAAATACGACCATGTATCCTCAAAACTCCATTATCTCCAACTGTAACCTGCTTGGCACCTTCGTGCCGCACCGTGTCTCTAAGGACAAGCAAATGAGGATCATCATACTGCCGATCTCGGATACGCTCAAATAATGAAGAACGAGCGACTGTGCAAGCTAGCACACGACTGGGCTCAGAAACATCCAACCTCACGAACTGATTGGCCAAAGCCTGAACATCCAAAGCAACCGGTCTCTCATCGACTGAAATATACGCAAGGCTGCCCATACTGGCTGACTTCCTACTCAATGCATCGGCCACTACATTGGCCTTTCTCGGATGATACAAGATGGTGATATCATAGTCTTTCAACAGCTCCAACCACCTCTTCTGCCTCAAATTTAGCTCCTTCTGCTTGAACAAGTATTGCAAACTCTTGTGATCCATGAACACCTCGCACGACACGCCATATAAGTAATGCCTCCAAATCTTCGGCACGTGAACAATGGCTGCTAGCTCCAAATCATGAACTGGATAATTCTTCTCGTGAATCTTCAACTGTCGCGAAGCATATACAATAACCTTGCCATTCTGCATCAACACCGCACCGAGTCCAATATGCGATACATCACAATATACTGTATAATGCCCTGAACCCATAGGCAACACCAACACCAGCGTCGTAGTCAAAGCTGTCTTGAGCTTCTGAAAGCTCGCCTCACACTCGTCCGACCACCTGAACTGGGCACCCTTCTGGGTCAACCTGGTCATCGGGGCTGCAATAGATGAAAACCCCTCCACAAACCGACGGTAATAACCCGCCAAACCCAAGAAACTCCAGATCTCTGTAGCTGATGTGGGTCGAGGCCAGTTCTTGACTGCCTCTATCTTCTTCGGATTCACCTGAGTACCCTTTGTTGATACAACGTGGCCCAAGAATGCAACTGAACTCAACCAAAACTCGCACTTCGAAAACTTAGCATACAACTGACTATCCCTCAGAGTTTGAAGAACGACTCGAAGATGCTGCTCGTGCTCCTCCCAGCTGCGGGAATAGATCAAAATATCGTCAATGAAGACAATCACGAAGGAATCCAAATAAGGCCTGAACACTCGGCTCATCAAATCCTTGAAAGCTGCTGGGGTCAACTCGAATGACATCACCAAGAACTCATAATGCCCGTACCGAGTGCGGAAAGCTGTCTTAGGGACATCGGATGCCCTAATCCTCAACTGATGGTAGCCAGATCTCAAGTCGATCTTAGAAAACACTTGGTCACCCTAAAGCTGGTCAAACAAATCATCTGTCCTCGGCAATGGGTACTTATTCTTGATCGTGACCTTGTTCAACTGACGGTAATCTATACACATCCTCATCGATCCGTCCTTCTTCATAACAATCAACACTGTCGCACCCCAAGGCGAGACACTCGGTCTAATAAAGCCCTTATCCAACAAGTCCTGCAACTGCTCTTTCAATTCTTTCAACTCTGGCGGGCCCATAAGATATGGAGGAATAGAAATGGGCTGAGTGCCCGGAGCCAAATCATATATCACGACGCCCTGCACCTTGTGTGCATATCCAGGTGTATTAGGACCCGGTAGCGGTTGTTGACTATTCC
This sequence comes from Nicotiana attenuata, assembly GCF_001879085.1. Taxonomy (NCBI): domain Eukaryota; kingdom Viridiplantae; phylum Streptophyta; class Magnoliopsida; order Solanales; family Solanaceae; genus Nicotiana; species Nicotiana attenuata. The sequence continues at coordinate 107,790 of NW_017671344.1, forward strand.
AGATGTAGATCTCCTCGGAGTTAGCAAGGTAGCTGCAGGCGATCGCAGCCCTGAGCTTCTCCCTCCTATCTTCCTATAGTTGTTTGTAGTTACTTTTCAGCCTGTGTTAGTCTCAGTATTTTCAGATAAATATTAGTAGATGCTCATGACTGGTGAAACCCCGATGCCGGCTTTTCTTTCCGCACTTTCGTTATATAGAATTTCCTTATGAATTTTTTTATGAAATAGCTGGAATTTATCTTAGAAATGAAAATGTCGTGTTGTTTTTGGTAAAGAGTCAGCTTGCCTGGTACCACGATAGGTGCCATCACGACGTGGTAGCTTGTGTCGTGACAACTTCACTCCAAAAAAAAAAATGGCCCATGTTTTTAAGTTTTACCCGACCTAACCCATATTGTACATATTTTGAAAACAGTAACTCTTGCAAATTTTTTCTTACAACCATTGCTTCTAAAAGCTATGGAGTTAAATCTGTGTTCTCACAACCATTGCTTTTACTCTCTCTTCTTCTCACATCTTTTACATATCCTTCAAGGGGCCGTCCGCCATTACTGCTTCTCCCCCTATGTCACCTGATTGCAACGTAAAAAAAGTAAAGAGTAGAAGTCCACCATTGAAGGCCATTCAAAGCTTACTTTCGAAAATAGGACTTTTTGCGTTTGTTTGTTGTTTGGATTGGATGTTGTTCTATTGATTGAAAATATCAAAAGGAGTTCAAAATTTAAATTTGAAGTGATCTGGAGTAGATTTGAGCAAGATTTGAGTTAAATTTCAGAAAAAGACGCAAGGAAGAAGACGAAGTCAGTTTTTTATATAATCTTGTATAATGGTGTATATGAGTGCATAAACACATCTTATACACTATTACACACTTTTATACACCTTTATACAAGCATCTGTAGACGAACTTCTTCCACGATTTTCAGTTGCAATTCTTGTTCAAAACCAGTCCAAATCTCCATTAAATGACTTCAAATTTTATATACAACCTCCTTATACTATTTCTAACAAGTCTAAATAACACTCACTCCAAATTTCTCACAAAATCAAATTCGGAATTTAAACCCACATATTTAAACTTGTCAAAAATCTAATTTTCACCAACCAAATGGATTTGGTTTGTTGAACTAATATTTGAGTCACAGTTACTGATTCGAAAATTAACTTAAAAGCTTGAGCAATCTTTTTTAAAAATTAAATAGTAATTTTGAGAATCTATTGGAGTTGGATGTTGAATCTCAGCCTATTTTTTTTGGGCTAGTTGTTGTGAATTGAAATATGGGATATAAAATTGAAAAGTAGGGAGCCCACTTGTTCTAATGTGAAATTTTTCCATTAATGAACTGCATTAATTAGAAAAAGAATTACATCAGATTTAACTTAAGTGTAAACTTTTTTGTTTTTAATTCATCGAGTCACTGTTTCTTTTTACGCGCAATTGAAGTTCTCAATCTATTCTCCCTACCATCATCATCTCAATCATTATTTCCAACTTACCTGTAGTTATTTTTTTACTTTATTCTTTATGATGTACAATTTTCATAAATTAATATCCAAAAATAACTTTGACTTTTAATTTCAAAACTCCACAGGAAAATTTCGTTGAATATCTAGCATAAGCTCTCCTTTATTTTAACACGACTAAAATATTTTTTCTTCAAGATTGGTGATGTTGTTCCGTTTGACATAGGGTTGATTGTTTAATAACTCCATTAGAGAGCACAGAATATTAATAATCAGTTTAGAGTTAACAAAAAATTAGACTCCTTAATCAGTTTAAGATTTTGTCTTTTTCATTCTTGCATTTTTTTTCCGCACCATTTATTGCATTCGTTCATTGTAATTTTGTATCTTTAAAATAGAAAATTGATACAAATCTTCATAGCCCATATTTATCTATGGCATCCGTTAGATATCAAAAAGAAAAGTAACACAATGCGATAGCGATTACAATTTTGTATTGTGTTTAGTCAATTGAAAAGTTATCATCTAAAGAACTGCAGTTTTTGTATAGTACTAAATAGAAAAACATCCTTACAACGCGTGTACCCTAAGACTAATTACATAATATTTGTATGGCTATAAAATATTTAAATTTTTTTGTTTATGTGTGATTATAAAATCTTGTTATTAAGAAAATTATAAAACGTGTCATTTTTTTTGTAATTGAATGAAACGGTGGAGTAATACTGCTTATTTCATTTGAAATGCAATCATAGTAGGTTATGCACGACATACACGAGTTCATAATAAAATATTGATTTCTGTGAGGAAAAAAACTTTGGAGTGGGGCTATAAATAAAGCCCTTAATTGAGCAATAAAATTCAACCAAATACACTTTCCTCTGTCGCAATTCTTAAAGTTGTGTTAACATGGCCGGAAATAGGATTACTTTTCTTATTGCTGCTCTCCTTTTGGCGATTACTAGTTAGTAGTTCTCTTTTTTTCCTACCTATAACTTATATTCATATATATGCATATGAGCATATGATATGTTTCTACATGTACTTGCATACTAATTTTATAGGGAAGTCTTGGCGTAACTGGTAAAGTTGCTGCCATGTGACCAGGAGGTCACGGGTTCAAACCGTGAAAACAGCCTCTTGCAGAAATGCAGGGTAAAGCTGCGTACAATAGACCCTTATGGTCCGGACCTTCCCCGGACCCTGTGCATACCGGGAGCTTAGTGCACCGGGCTGCCCAATTTAACTTACCATTAAATATGTATTTAACTTACTATTGATTTATATATATGCAGTTAATGTCTTGAGCGTTCCGAGGATGCAAGTGATGGCATCGCGAAACATACCATTAAATATGTACTCCTACAATATTATGAAAGGAAACCTACTGATTCCTGCACTTAATGACAGAGCTTGTCTTTTACCCTGCAGGGAAAATATAGACTGCTCTAGTGGCACCGTTTGCAGAAGTTGTGGGCCGAATTTTACATGTTCTCCTTAGGAATAACATAAAGAAATTCCTATGCTTATGTTGTTTTCCTTTTTCATGTTCCGCTTTCCATCTTTATGTGCTACCTGTGGGCTGTGTGAAATATTGCATAAGTGACTGAATTGTGTTAAAATAAGGTAAGTAAAATTATTTTACTTTTGGTTGTTTTATCATATATCATGTGTATTCGGTTGCAATATTAATAATGATGAGTGTATTGAGTATATATGCAGAATAGTGCTTCTCCTTTTACTTTCTTGCCCTTTCTGCTCTTCTTTCCCGCATCATGGTCTTAATAGCTTGTTTGGATGGTTGTTATATATCGTTTCATAATGTATCGTATAATATTGTATCGTATTGTACTGTATCGCTTAGATGTATACAATTCTTGGATAGATTGTATTGATTACCGTTATTTCATGATGTCATGCACCAACAATATGTTGAATAAACTTGCAATATTATAAAGAAAAAATAATATATGAGATAGAATTACTATATAAAAAGGCAGGGTAAAAGATAAAATAAGATTATTTCATAATAAGGAAGGGCAATATAAGAAAAAAATAAGGTAACGACGCGACCACACCGAATCGGTCGTTCCATAAAGTAGCACTTTTCGTCGTTACATAACGAATTTAACAATACGATACAACAAAGTTTAAGTAACAATCAAAACAAACATTGTATTTAAGTAACAATCCCGGTCGGGTCAACAAAATTGGTGGCCTAAACCCAAATTTTGATTAGAGGCCTTAACTTTATATATATATATATATATATATATATATATATATATATATATATATATATATATTTGAAGTTTATTTATCTAGATTTTTTAAATTTAAAGTTAGCGTAATAATTTTGTTTATAATCAATTTCTTCTAATGATTTTTTCAATTAATAATATGTATAGATAATTCATTTAATTTATCTGGAGACATTGTTGATCTTAAGTAAGATTTTTATCAATTTTAATTTTAAACAAATTATTATTGTATATAAAACTAGTGTAAAAATTATTAATATTGTTCTATAAGCAATATATGCATTTGAAAAAGAATCAAGTCCTCTTATATGATTGAGTATATCGAATTATCAATTAGAGTATTATCTTCTAGTTATACTATTTTTAACTGTTTTAATTTGAAAAATAAGTCTAAATCGTCAATATCAATTGACTATTATGTTTTAAGGAACTCTCGAGGTTAGCACAATATTTTTAACCACTAAATAGAATATTAAACTATTTTTATATGCTACGAATTATTCAAATATATTAAAATTTTCTTTTCATTTTATTAAAAATATACTTTTTTCCCTTAAAATACTTAATTTTTTTGAAATAATTAATTCATAAACCTACTATTAGCAAAAAATAAGGCCCCCAAAATTATGGGGCCTAAAGCCTTTGCTTTACTTGCCTTACCCTAAGGCCGGCAGCACTGGTAACAATCAAAATAAACATTTCATTTAAAGTAACACTAGATACATATAGGTAGAATGGGCGACACCCTGACAGTCGTGACTCGTGAGTTATCACTGTTAGAAACATAGAAAGAACAAAATTGAAGAAGAAAAGTTTTGACATAAATATCACTATCCTTGAAGAGATATTGTCGATATACTAGTATTTGGTAAAATTTAGGCCAGTCTATTCAGGATCAAAAGAAGTCTTTGTATATAGTACAGATCGACTTAATTACTTCTTTAAATAGAGGTATGAATTTATAGAGTTTCAGAGGAGTCTATTCTGAATAGTTGTATCATTTCATCACAATTCATACATGTTCTTTCAAACTTAAACTTGACTTTATATTTAAAGGGGAAAAGGGCAAAAAATGCTCCCTCATCTATTAGAAATTGAGCAAATTTGCCCTTATTTTAAATTTGGTCCTAAATATGTCTTTATCATTAGTGAATTGGTTCAAATTTGTCACTCAACTATGGGAAATAGAACACATTTGTCCTCCGTTTGATTTTTGTCCCAAATATACCCTTATCATGAGTGGATTGTCTCAACACTTAACAAAAGGATCGTGATGGCACTTAACCCTGCCTGCTAGACAGACCAACACTTAACAATAATAGAGGAGCAAGACTAACATATAATTTCATAATATTATAAATAAAGGTAAAAGCTTCATAGAACATAATATTTCCAAACCAAATATTGTCTAATCAACTCCGCAAGATTTGGTGTCATGTAGTACATGAGCTAATAAGAGTACTAAATACAATATCAGAAAAGAAGTACAATACTATCTCATATCATTTAATAATAATAAATAAAAGGACGGTGACTCCAAAGTCTACGAACGAGGGTGCGCACTACCTCGAATCTCCGGAAGTCCAACTAGTCGCCCCTCTGAGCACTGCTAGGGCCAATGTTTAGATCTGCACAAGAAGTGCAAAGATGTAGTTTGAGTATAACTGATCAATGTACTCAGTAAGTACAAGTCTAACCTCGACGAGGTAGTAAAGAGATGCTTACTTATAAATATGTGCAAGTAATAAGTAGGAAGCAATAAAAATAGAGAAATGAATAAAAGAATAAGTTCAAATAAGAGAATAAACAACAAGCTTCACAAAAATAACTACAGCGGATAACATTAAGATACAAACACCACCGAACAGAAACATCAAACAAGAAATAATCTCAAATCATATCTGTTGCGGTGTACAATCCAATCCAACTTCAATACCGTTGAAAAGTACAACCTGGGCCAATTTTAGTACAGTTGCGACATATAGCCGATCTAACCAATATACAGTTACAGCGTGTAACCCGGTCCAATCTCAATACTAGTCCGCATGAAAACACCCAACAAGCGACGAACATTACAAGGAGCACAACATAATATCGTGGAGAAAACGAGCAAGAAAAATATACCAAGAAAAGGATAAACATATAGGCATTTCAGCATTTCAATATTTCAAGAGACATTTCGAAGATATACCCGAACAAGGCCCAAAATATTTGCCAATAACACGTAAGAAATCAAGGAGTCTCACAATTCAATAGAACATAAGAGAATAACACAAGAATTAGGAAAAAATATGAATAAACACTTCTACCCACATGCTTTAACCCATAACAAACGCATATATACTCGTTATCATGCACAAATGTCGTCCCCAATACAATTAGCACATAGCAAGTAAGATATTTACGACCTAATTCCCTCTAATCAAGGTAACTTATCTCATTCCGGAATAAATCAATAATCCAAGACCGCTTTCCCTTTGAAACAAGTCTTAAAACAACTCAAATTTAGTCAAACCTTACTCAAATAAGTCAAAACGAGCTTTATAAACTAGTCTAGTATCAAAAAGGTTCGATCTTTAACATATTCAAAAAATCAACAAAAAGTCAACCCGAGCTCACTTGGTCAAAATCCAAAATCAATACCTATTCCTGATTACTCATTCATCCCCGAGGCTAAATATGTGACTTGCTTCGCGATCCGACCTAAATTCAAGGTCTAAATCTCTAAAAAAAATCTTAAGTTTCTACAGAAAAATTCTATTTCTACTCCATGAAATCCTAGATTTAGAGATGAAAATATATAGAAAGTAACAAAAATTAATCAAAAATAAGTTAAATTTACTAACCCTTGAAGTTGGGAAGAAAATCCTCTCCAAAATCGCCTCCTTGTGTTGTCTAGGTCTAAAAAATAAAATAAAATGAGCTAATCCTGAAATTTCTTATTGTTATCCCAACTGCGGATATCCCAATTACGAACTATTGTTCACAATTGCTTAGCTCGCAAAAGTGAACCAGTGGTCGCAATTGCGAAGAGGCGCCTGAACACTAAAGTCGCAAATGGAACACTCGCTTCGCAATTACGAGCATCGCAAATGCAATCCCAGCTTCGTAATTGCAAAGTTGTCCTTCCTTTCTCAGACTTTGCAAATGCAAGGTGTTATTCTCAAATACGAGCAAGCAATTCATCGCAATGGTAATGACGGCAGCACCAGCAACTCCAAGACTTATCAAAATAACCAGAAACTGATCCAAAACTCACTCGAGCCCCTCGGGAGCCCATCCAAACATTAAACAAGTATATAAATCCTACACGAACTCGCTAATAAGTTCAAAACATCAAAATAACATCATAATCAAGAATCAACCATCAAAACTCAAAGATTTTTAAGTGTTCATAAGTTCAAATTCCAACTTTCAACAATAAGCACCGAAACGGCCTCGGATTACCCGGGACCCAAACCAAATATAATATAAGTCCAAAATTAATATACGAACCTACTAGAATTATCAAAATATCGGACCAAGGTTGTTTACCAAGAATATTGATCGTGATCAACTCCAACAACTTCAAAGCTCTAGAATTAAGATTTCTATATCAAAACACATAAAAACTTTTCGGAATTTGAAACGAACCATGCACACAAGTCATAAATTATCAATTGAAGCTATTCAAGGTCTCAAATCATGAAAAGAAAATCTAGAACTCAAAATGACCTATCGGGTCATTATATTCTCCACCTCTAAAAGAAACGTTCGTCCTTGAAGGTACATAGAAATGTACCTAATAGGTAAAAAAATGCGAATATCTACTCCTCATATCCGTCTTGGACTCCCAAGTAGCCTCCTCAGTCGGCTGTTAATTGCAAAGCACGTTCACGGAAGAAACATCTTTAGATCTCAACTTTCTAATCAGTCGTTCTACATTAGTTGTCGGCTCTTCTTCATAAGTCAAATTCTTATCAAGTTGCACCGTGCTGAAGTCTAGAACATGCGACTTATCTTTATGATACTTCTAGAGCATAGCAACATGAAATATCGGATGAACTTCCGTAAGACTATGCGGCAAAGCAAGTCTATACGCGACCTCCCCAACTCTCTTTAACACCTCAAACTAACCAATAAACCTCATGCTCAACTTTCCCTTCTTCCCAAATCTCATCACACCCTTTATACGCGAAACTTCTAAAAGTGCTCGTTCGCCCTCCATGAAAGCCACATCATGGACCTTCTTGTCTGCATAACTCTTCTGCCTACTCTGCGTTGTTTGAAGACTTTCATGAATCAACTTCTCCTTCTCCAAATCATCACGAACCAAATCCGTATTCAACATCCTAGCCTTACCAGGATCAAACCAACCAATAGGAGAACAACACCTACTACCATATAAAGCCTCATACAGCGCCATCTGAATTATGGACTAGTAGTTGTTACTAATGGAAAACTTTGTCAATGACATGAATTCATCCCAATAGCCTCCAAAATCAATAACATATGCCCTTAACATATCCTCAAGGATCTGAATGGTCTACTCAGACTGGCCACTTATCTGCGGGTGAAATGCACTGCTCAGCTCCACTTGCGTGCCCAACTCACGCTGATCCAAAAGTGCAATGTGAACTGAGTGCCATAGTCTAAAATGATTGAAATGGGTGCACCGTGCAAATGAACAATCTTTCTGATGTAGATATGAGACAACTTCTCCGAAGTGTAAGAAGTCATCACCGGAATAAAATGCGTATATTTGGTCAATTTATTCACAATGACTCACATTATATCAAACTTACTCAAAGTCCGTGTTAAGCCTACCACAAAGTCCATAGTAATATGCTCCCATTTCCACTTCGGTATCACCAACCTCTAAGTCAAACCACTTGGTTTCAGATGTTCATATTTCACATGTTGACAATTCAAACACCATGAAACATGTCCAATAATGTCCTTCTTCATCTTCCGCCACCAGTAATGTTGCTTCAAGTCGCGATACATCTTTGTGAAACTTGGATTAATAGAAGACTGTGAACTATGAGCCTCCTCAAGAATCAACTCCCTCAAAAAAATCAACATTACGAACACAAATTCGACCCTAAAGTCGAAATACAACATCATCCCCAATCACCACCTTCTTCACGCCACCTTGCTGCATTCATCCTTCAATACCAACAAGTGTGGACTGTCATACTTGTTAGCCTTAATACACTCAAAAAAGAACGACTGTGTAACAACACAAGAAAGAACCCTATCAGTCTCAAAAATATCCAATATCGCAAATCTGTTAGCCAAAGCCTGAACATCCATAGCCGAAGGCCTCTCCTTGGCTGGAATAAATGTCAAACTATCCACACACTCTGCCTTCCTACCCAATGCATCGGCCACCACATTTGCCTTTCCCGAATGATACAATATAGTGATATCATAGTCTTTCAACAACTCCAACCACCTTTGCTGCCTCAAATTCAAATCATTTTGCTTGAACAAGTGCTGGAGACTCCAATGATCAGTTTAAACCTCACATGATACGCTGTACAAGTAGTGCCTCCAAATCTTGAGCGCGTGCACAATAGCTTCCAACTCCAAATCATAAACATGATGCGTAGGCAATCACCCTATGAGCGCGTGCACAATAGCTTCCAACTCCAAATCATAAACATGATGCGTAGGCAATCACCCTACAATCTTGCATCAAAACTGCACCAAGCCTAATATGTGAAGCATGACAATACACAATATAAGGCCCTGAACCTATGGGCAATACCAACATCGGAGCGCTAGTCGAATCAAACTTGAGCTTCTAATAGCTCTCCTTACACTCATCAAACCATATGAAAGGAGCATCGTTCTGAGTGAAAATTGGTAATTGGAGCAGCAATACATGAAAATTCCTCAGTAGAGCGACGATAGTAGCCCGCCAGACCTAAGAAATTCCGAATCTCTATAGCTGAAGTAAGTCTAGGACAATTCAAAACCGCTTCAATCTTTTTAGGATAAACTTGATACCATTACTAGACACAACATGACCTAAGAATGCAACTGAGTCCAACCAGAACTCACACTTCAAAACATGGAATATCGTTGACGATCCTTTAAAGTCTAAAGTATAATCCGCAAGTGTTGATCATGCTCCTCTTTACTACAAGAGCAAACCAGTATATTATCAATGATACAATCACAAAGAAATCCAAACAAGGTTTGACCACTCGGTTCATCAAATCCATGAAAGTCGCTAGTGCATTAGTCAAACTAAATAACATCACTAAGAACTCATAACGGCTATAACGAGTCCTAAAAGTTGTCTTAGGGATATCCGAAGCCCTAATCTTCACCTGATGATAGATAGCTCTCAAATCTATTAGATCACACCTTGGCACTCTGAAGTTGATCAAACAAATCATTAATACGAGGCAGTGGATGCTTGTTCTTAATTGCCTTGTTCAACTGTCGATAATCAATGCACATCCTCATAGAACTATCCTTTTTCTTCACAAACAATATCAGTGTACCCTAAGGAGATACACTCGGTCTGACGAATCCCTCATCAAGCAAATCTTGCAACTACTCCTTCAATACTTTTAACTCGATTGGAGCCATATGGTACGGTGGAAGAGAAATGGCAGAGTGCTCGAAACCAAATCAATACAAAAGTCCCTATCATGTGGAATGCCCGAAAATTCCGCTGAACACACACTCCATGCTCTCAGCCTTCTTGCTCAAAGCATTTTCCACCACATTGGCCTTCCCAGGATGATAAAGAATGGTATAATCATAGTCTTTTATCAACTCTAACCACCTCCGCTGCCTCAAGTTCAGATCTTTCAGCTTGAATAAGTGCTGGAGACTCCTTGATTTGTGAATACTCGAAAGACATTCCATAAAGATAATGCCTCCAAATCTGCAACGCGTGAACAATGGTTACCAACTCCAAATCATGAACAAAGTAGTTCTTCTCATGGGGCTTCAACTGAAACGGATCATAAGCAATAACTCTACTATGGCAACAACTAATTCATGCCCAAAAGCACGTCAAAATCAATCATGCTAACCAGTAAAAGATCAACTGTGGTCTCATAACCTCCAATGGTCACCATACAGGACCAATATACACGGTCTACCATAATAGAATTACCCATCGGTTTAGATATATGAACAGGAATAACTAAAGAATCATAAGGCATATCTCAATAACGAGCAAAGTATGACGTATATGAATAAGTGGAACCAGGGTCAAATAACACTGAAGCCTCTCTGTGGCACACTGAAACAATACATGTAATCACGGCGTTGGAAGCAACGGCCTCTGGATTGACTAGAAATACATAGCAACGGGCATGACCGACACCTGATGTGATGACCCAAAAGTTCATCACTTGTTTTTAAATTAAATTCTGTGTTTTGAGGCCTTAAAAACATCTTTCAGCATCACCGCGATTTGCGTGCGCAGTCCGGACGCATAACCGGAAAGTCTATATGTGAAAATCTATGAAAAATGATAAAATTTGGCTTTAAAATGAATTAAGTTGACTTCGGTCAACGTTTTGGGTAAACGGACCCGGACCCGTGATTTGACGGTCCCGGAGGGTCCGTAGGAAAATATGAGACTTGGGCGTATGCCCAGAATCGAATTCCGAGGTCCCAAGCCCGAGAAATGAATTTTTGAAAGAAATTATTTTCTGAAAAATATAAAGGTTTTTGAAAGTGAAATGTTATGTGAAACCTGTGGTATCGGGCCCGTATGATGGTTCCGGAGCCCGGTACAGGTTTAATATGATTTATATGTGTTGTCGGTAAAGTTTGGTAAGAAACGGAATCCATTTGACGTGATTCGGACCTTAAATGTAAAATTTGATGTTTAAGAAGTTTTGAGAATTTCATTGATCTTGAGGTTTAATTCGATGTTCATGACGTTATTTTGGTGATTTGATTACGCGAATAAGTCCGTAGGATGTTTTTGAGGTTGTGTGTATGTTTGGTTTGGAGCCCCGAGGGCTCGGGTGAGTTTTGGATAGGCCACAGAGTGTATTTTGGACTTAGAAAATTGCAGATTTTTCAGCTGTGCATAGCAGGCCTGCAGGCTCGCAAATGCAAACGGCTTATCGCAATTGCGAAGGAAGCCCAGGCCAGCTCCATCTCACAAATGCAAGGAAACCCATCGTAAATGTGATGCCCCTTTTCCCAGCCTGTAGTCGCAAATGCGACGCCCCTCTCGCAATTCCCAACTCGCAAATGCGAGAGTCCTTTCGCAATTCCCAAGCTAGCAGAGGTCGGGGTTCGCAATTCGCAATTCCCACATCTGAGACCTGCAACTTTTATACTTAGACGAATTTTAACCCATTTTTCACATCTTTTCAAAACACAAACTCCCTAGGGCGATTTTCCAAGAACAACTCTTCTTCCAAATCGATTTTAAGTCAATTTTAACTCGTTTCCTTCAATCATTAACATCTTTTAATATGATTTCAACTCAAAATCAATGATTTTCATGGGGTAATTTGGTGTGTTTTGGGTAGAACCTAGGTTTTTTAAAAATTGGGAATTTGGACCTCGATTTGAGGTCCGATTTCAAAACAAATTATATATTTGGGTTTGTGGGGGAATGGGTAATCGGGTTTTGGTTTGAACCTCGGGTTTTGACCATGTGGGCCCGGGGGCGATTTCTGACTTTTTGGGTAAAACTTTGGGAAATCCATTTTCATGCATTCGAATTGATTCATTTAGCGTTTATTGATGTAATTAAGTAACTTGTGGCTAGATACGAGTGGATTGGTGGTGAAATCAAGGGGTAAAGCGATAATTGAGACGTGAATGGTGTTCGTGGCATCGAGGTAAGTGTTGGTCTAACCTTAGCTTGAGGGATTAGGAGTCGTGTCTTATTTGCTACGTGTTAATTGTGGAGTACGACGTATAGGCATGGTGACGAGTATCTATATGTCGGTGTCAAGCATGCCCGCGAGTCTTGTATTATAATTGTTATGACTCCGTTGTGGTTTATTGTGCCTCACATGTTACTATCATCATTGTTCCCTTGCTGGGATGTTTGTTTGAAATATTATTATTCCCTTGCCAGGATGTTGTTATATTGTTCTTGTTCACTTGCCGGGATGTTGTTATATTGCTCTTGTTCCCTTGCCGGGATTCTTTGTGGTTGTTGTTGATTTGTAAATGGGAGCGGGTGGCACGCCTGCCACGAGATATATGAAATGGGAACGGGTGGCACGCCTGCAACGAGGTAAATAAAATGGGAGTGGGTGGCACGACTGCTACGAGATAAATGAAATGGGAGCGGGTGGCACGTCTACCACGAGATATATGAAATGGGAGCGGGTGGCACGCCTGCCACGAGATATATGAAATGGGAGCGGGTGGCACGCCTGCCACGAGGTAAATGAAATGGGAGCAGGTGGCACGCCTGCCACGAGATATATAAAATGGGAGCGGGTGGCACGCCTGCCACGAGATATGTGAAATGGGAGCGGGTTGCACGCCTACAACAAGATGTGAAATGAAAGTGAATTCTGCCTTTGTTTTCCTTATCCTTGTTAGTAGTTGGATTTTAGTTCCTTTATAATTCTCTTGATATTCTGTTTTACCTGTTATTCCCCGAAGCATGCTTTTCCCCTCCCATCTTTACTTGTTTATTTCTGCTTTACTTTCTGTTGTATATTATATAACTGCACATGTTTATATGGTAGTCCGGTCCTAGCCTCGTCACTACTTCGCCGAGGTTAGGCTAGGCACTTACCAGCACATGGGGTCGGTTGTGCTGATACTATACTCTGTACTCTTTTGTGCAGATCCCAGTGCTGTAGACTTCGGACCGTTGATTGAGTGGTTACCTTCAGGACACGCGGAGATCCAAGGTAGACCTGCAGGCGTCCACAGGCCCTGGCGTCTCCTCTATCACTTATTTCGTGTTTCATCTCTTTGATTCTGAGACAGTATATCGTTTATTTTCAGACTTTGTATTTAGCACTCTTAGATGGTCTATGACACTGTGACACCAGTTCTGGGTGGTTAAGGCTTAATCAGTTGTAGTAACTACATGTTCAGATATTCTATTGCTTCTCTTCTGCTTATTTAAAATTTTCCGCTGTTTTTCACGTTTTTGTCTTTAATTGTTAAAGAGTATAAAATGGTTAGAAAGGTAATTTGTTAAATATTGGCTTGCCTAGCTCACATTAGTAGGCGCCATCACGACTCCCGAGGGTGGGAAATCCGGGTTGTGACAAGTTGGTATCAGAGCTCTAGGTTACATAGGTCTCACAATTCATAGACAAGCTTAGTAGAGTCTGAGGGATCGGTATGGAGACGTCTGTATTTATCCCCTAGAGGCTACCGAGTTAGGAAAAGTTTCACATCTATTCTTTCCTATCGTGCAGTTTGGTTTCTCAGTGCTGATTGAATTTCTATTCTTTTCTCTCGCAGATGCCGAGAACACGTGCTTCCTCATCCGTTGACCAGCAGCCCGAGCCCCCAGCAGCAGCTCCCACGAGGGGCAGAGGGCGAGGCCGAGGCCGTGCTAGAGGCCAAGGTAGGGGCAAAGCTCAGCCCAGGGAAGCAGCACCAGCAGCGGAGCCTCAGGTTGACTTTGATGATGAGGTTCTGGCCCCAGCAGTTCCGGTGGGCCCAGCTCAGGTCCCAGAGGGGTTTATTCCTTCCCCAGTACTCTAGGATGCTTTGGTCCGTCTAGTGGGCCTTATGGAGAGTGTCACCCGGGCAGGCTTGCTTCCTGTAGCACCAGCCGTCTCTTAGGCTGGAGCAGGAGCCACACTTCTGCTACTCGCACTCCGGAGCAGGTAGCTCCCCAGCTTCAGACTCCAGCAGTTCAGCCAGTTGGAGCAGTTCAGCCGGGTGTGGTAGCCCAGGCTGGTGATGGAGCAGCTATGTTTGCCGATGCTTTGTGGAGATTGGACAGGTTCACCAAGCTCTTCACTACTATGTTCAGCGGTGCATCTTCTGAGGATCCCAGGATTATCTAGACAGCTGTCATGAGGTTTTCAGGAACATGGGGATAGTTGAGATCAATGGGGTCGATTTTGCTACTTTTCGCTTGTCTGGTTCTTGTTGGAGAGATTATTGCTTGGCTAGACCATCCGGATCACCAGCTTTGACTTGGGAGCAGTTTACGCAACTATTTCTGAAAAAGTTTCTCCCTATCACTCAGAGAGAGGCCTATCGGAGGCAGTTTGAGCATCTCCAGCAGGGTTCTATGACTGTTACTCAGTATGAGACCAGATTCATCGACTTGTCTCGTCATGCTCTTATTATACTTCCCACCGAGAGAGAGAGAGGGTGAGGAGGTTCATTGATGGACTTATTCAGCCGATTCGTCTTCAGATGGCTAGGGAGACTGGGAGTGAGATATCTTTCCAAGAGGCGGCCAATGTGGCCCGGAGAGTTGAGATGGTTCTATCGTAGGGAGGTGGTCATGGGTCGGACAAGAGGCCCCGTCATTCAGGCCGATTCAGTGGTACCTCGTCTGGAGGTAGGGATTCGTATGGTAGAGGCCATCCTCCTAGGCCTTTTCAGTCGGCACTTCAGGTTTCTCACGAATGTGTTCTCCTTTTTCAGTCGAGCATACATGCCACACTGTCTTCATACATTGTTTGGAATATTTCCTTTCAAAGAAAGACCAGAAGACCACGTGTTTCCTGCATGTGTTGAGGTTATTGATCTCAACCATTTGCATTCACTGATTTGGTTCATGAATGTCTATTATCTCTGCATGATTTGAAGAAGTAAGCAACCATAGTCTATTTTTGGTGAACACCACGATATGGTGCTCTCCACATGTAAATAAGTAGTGTCCTGTCTGAAGATCGAGCTTTATGTGAATCAGACAAATATCCTGCATCTGCATAACCAATTAATGCTGACTTGGAATTATTTGAATACGAATAAAACCCTATATCAGTGCTCCCCATGAGGTATCTTAAAATATATGCTTAATACCATTTCAGGTATCTTTGTGTTGAGGAAGAACTAAATTTTTACTAACAAAAGCTTACTGAGAAAGCTATCATTCTGGTCCGAGAATTTTTGCGCAAGATACAATTGATGGCCCAATTGACACTAAGAATATGGTATTTCAGCACACAAAAAGCATCTTTATCATTTCATGAGGTCGGAATGAATCTTTATTTATATTCAAAGTGATCTACAATTACAGGGTACTCAATGGATGTGCTTTATCCATATAGAATCACTTTAAGATCTTTTCGTGTACATTAATTGATGGACAAAAATTCCATCTTTCAATATACTTAATTTGTCGGACCAACATAATCTTTCCTTTCCAAGATTTTTCATTTTCAATTCTTTCTTTCAAATAATTTACTGCTTTTGGAAGTTCCCGAAAAGTTCAATGATATTAAATCATCAACATAACACAACAATTATAACAAATTCAGATCCAGACCTTTTTATAAAGAGACACAAGGACAAATTGAATCATTCTCTTGTACCCTTCTTTAATTGGTACTCACTCAGGCGTTATACCACATTGCGGCTTACTGTTTCAATCTGTATAAGGATTTTTGAAGCTTATAGAACAAGTTTCTCAAAACTGTATATGCTTCAGGAATTTTTAAATCCCTCAGAGATTTTTATAAATTTTCATTATTCTAATATAAGCCCATACAAAATAGGGCTAATGACAACATCCATTAGACGCATATCAAAGTTTTTTCAATGCACTGCCAGGTTTTAAAGATACTTGAACATGATTGCATTTTGTCGCGCACCCCTTTTTCTCGCGAAAAATCGGGTTTCGATAATTTTGACAACTTCCTTTGACAGAATAGGGAAAAGGAATTGGTTGTTAAATGTCGCCACTTAACGAATTAAGGTGCGTTTAGGGCAACCTATAGCAAATAACACAGATTATACCGGTTTGCATCACTAGAGAGATCGGTTAGGGCTCAAATATACCTTTGAGGGGAAGGTGTTAGGGCACCCCTCGAGTCCACAACGGTAGGTCCGGCCGAACTTAAATTTATCGCCGAATTAGTCTATGTTGATCAAAGCTAAAGAAAACAAGAAATTTCTAAAAACATGAATAAATCTATGAAAGACAAAGAAGGGGGTTACTCCTAAATTTTTCAGCCTAAAGGGATCACCCCGTGCAACATAAATAATGCTTTCCGTCAACCCCCTTGGGATGGCCTATTACTCATATTATTCAGCGGGCCACAGACTATCATCTCCTGCTACCCAATTACTATCTTTAAGTTGTTTACCTGAATCGCACTAAATTGATTCTAACTTCATGTCCATTGCGTGCATTACCGTCCCATGTCATGGTCCAGGGGCTTGACCTACTATTTCGGTAGTTTCTAGACTAGCCTAAGGTTCTCAATTGTAAATACTAGGCGACAAGCAAAACAATTAACGACTTATCAAAAAAGGCAGATAATGGGCTCACATTAACTCCGCATGTTAGACAGCAAATACACGCAACTGATTTTAGCAGGCTTTATCTGATCTCGGAGTCCTAATGGGCCGGATATTTAGTGTGATGACAGCGGCGAGCAACAGTATGAGATTCCGTTCTTAATGCGAAGTGTTAGGGCATACAGTGTATTTGCTACTGATTTTAATTCGTACAATTATTCTGGGCTTTCAGGCGTTAATGAATGACAGTAAATCACAGGTCATAAGTCTTGGGAAGTATTTGTTCAATCCTGTAAGTGCATGTTGTCCTAAAGGTGGAAAAATCTGACAGTGATAGTCGATTTCTCGAATCTATTAAGGAATCCTATAAGCATGACTTTCTACAGTGTTGAGATTATTGCCCTATAGGCATGAACTTCTATCATCAACACGCTGACCTTTAATCCTATAGGCATGATTTTCTAGCATTGAACTGACTTTAATCTTAATAGGCATATGATTTCTAACATTGAAATTGATTGTTTAATCCTATAGCATGATTTCTAATATATGCTAATTTTAAACCTATAGGTATGATTTCTAGATGGGTTATAATGATAGGGAATTCTATAACATTGAGTCAGATTTACAATTAATCCAAATATTGATCCTATAGGATGATGCTTAACACACACAGTTTATTTGGACAGATGATACACATAAAAGACAGGATTCTCACAAATCAATTATGTCAATCCCTATAGGCAGGATCTCTATTATGTAGACATAACATACGACTTATAAGCATGATATGAACATCACAAATACGAGATTCCTATATGGCAGGATGTCTACCCAATTCAGCAAATTGAAATAAGAAAACCCCTCCCTGATTTTACTAAATACCGCAAATAGTTGTTTGTTAGCAAAAAATTACAGACTAGATTAATAGAATTACATAATAATTAATAAGCTATCGAGAGGCCTAAAATAGGCCCAAATACACCAAGGCAGCCCGGCCTTCAAACACAATAGCTCCAAGGCTCACTTTAACAGTTACAGAATAACATATATAGATCCAAATTCTAGTGCAGTCAAAGTTACCAAGGTCTTCAAGGACCCAGGGCAATGCTTCACACTAGAGAACCAAATGCTCAGAAATAGTTCAAAGGAGGTAGGGAACCAAACTCAGTGTGTCAGATTTCTCAAGAGTCTCACATGGACTCCGAGCAGTGTCACACTGAGGAGGTTAAATGGTAGAAACCTAAAGGGGCTCAAGATAGGAGTTTTAAAGTAAGTCAGCAATCATAAAAAGGAGACAATGGTAAAGGACAAAATTTTAAAACATGTTTGATTTTTAGGAAAAAGCCACCATACAGAGTTTAAAAAACAGAATATATAGACAGAAATAAGAATTAAAGAACAAATGCAAGACTTGCAAAAGTCGTTTTGTTTTCCAGCTCTGATGAGTTAAAGTCTGAAAGCCTAATTAGGCCAAAGTTACATGCCTAACATTTCAGGACAGCTTTGTTCAATCATAGAAACCATTTAGACACTGTATAAGGCAAACAGTCAGATAATCACATGAACCCAGATGAATGAAAAAAACATTAGAAAGGCAAGTTCTTCAGGGCACAAAATGAATGACAGAGTAAAGGTTAATAACAATACAAGGTTTGTAAAGACTCAGTACTGATGTAAACTGATGAAATGATAAGCATTATCCTAAAAAATGTTAAAGTTTTAGGACAATTTTAGAATTAGCAAAACAGCAAAACATAGAAACAAGTTAGAAGGTTATTAGAACTAATCAACCTAGAGGATTCATATTATTCAAAGGCATAACTAATCTCAGAACTAAACAGTATCGATTTATAGGATTTAAAAGAATCATAGGAACACACAAGTGGTAGAAATCAATGCTCAGAATGGGTTTTAAAAATGCTAGATATATAACACAATTCATGGATATTATAGGTATGCATGACAAAAAGGATAGTCACTCACCAGTTAGGCAAGAAAACAAGAAATAACACATAATATAGGTCGAAAGCCCAGAATTACTTGGCCTTGGCTTTCAGCCGGCAAGACCCAAGAATCAAACGAGAGAGCAAAGAGAAATACAGAGCAAAAAACCTAAGTTTTAAGTAAGAGTATATTGATTTCCACTCTGTCCTAAAGGGTGAAAGGGGAGGGGTTTTATATATAGTTATAGGTATAAAACATGATACACGGTAGTATTAAACACAGAATCAATAAGGATTCCAAATTTTTTAGGGATAAATAATACATAAAAAAGAGTTCAATATATTAACAAAGAATAATGGCATGTAATGCACTTATAATAAGGGGAATACAGGAGAGAATAAGGAAAATATTCACTAAGAATCTGAGTAACAATCGAATTTAGGTACAAATAAGGTAAAAATAAAGGAAACACGATAGATAACGGAAATAGGAAAATATTTAAGTCAAATACAGGAAAGGAATATTTTAACAAATTACCTTTTTACCATTTTTATACTCTTTTACCAATTAAAGAACAATAACGTTGAAAACAATGGAAAATTTTAAATAAGCAGGAAGAGAAGCAATAGAATATCTGAACATGTTAGCCATTACAACTGATTAAGCCTTAACCACCAGGAACTGGTGTCAAGTGTCACAGACATCTAATGAGTGCTAAATACAAAGTCTGAAAATAAAGATATACTGTCTCAGAATCAAAGAGATGAAACACGAAATAAGTGATAGAGGAGACGCCAGGGGCCTGGGACCCTGCAGGTCTACCATGGATCTCCTGTGTCCTGAAGGTAACCACTCAATCATACGGTCCGAAGTTTATAGCACTGGGATCGTGCACAAAAGAGTAGCAGAGTATGTAGTATCAGCACAACTGACCCCATGGCTGGTAAGTGCCTAGCCTAACCTCGGCGAAAGTAGTGACGAGGCTAGGACCGGACTACCAAATAAACATGTGCAGTTATATAATATACAGCAGGAAAGTAAAGCAGAAATTAAACAAGTAAAGATGGGAGGGGGAAAGGCATGCTTCGGGGAATAACATGTAAAATAGAATATCAGAGAATTATAAAGGAACTAAAAATCCAACTAACTAACAAGGAGGGAGGAAAACAAAGGCAGAATTCACTTTCATTTCACATCTTGTTGAGGCGTGCAACCCGCTTCCACATTTTCACTATATCTTCGTGGCAGGCGTGCCACCCGCTCCCATTTTATTTATCTCGCTGGCAGGGGCTGCCACCCGCTTCTCATTTCATATATTACTTGATGGCAGGCGTTCCACCCGCTCCATTATTATATATCTCGTTGGTAGGGCGTGCCCACCGCTCCCCTTTTTCATATATCTCGTGATAGTGTGCCACCCAGCTCCCATTTTATTTACCATCGTGCGAGGCGTGCCACCCGTCCCATTTCATATATCTCGTTGGCAGAGCGTCCACCCGCTCCCATTTACAAATCAACAAACAACCAAAAAGAATCCCGCAAGGGAACAAGAGCAAATATAACAACATCTCGCAAGGAACAAGAACTAATATAACAACATCCGGCAAGGGAAAATAATATTTTCAAACAAAACAATCCCGCAAGGAACAATGATGATAGTAACATGTGAGGCACATAAACCACAACGGAGTCATAACAATTATAATACAAGACTCCGGGCATGCTTGACACCGACTATTAGATACTCGTCACCATGCCTATACGTCGTACTCCAACAATTAACATGTAGCAAATAATACATGACTCCTAAATCCTCAAGCTAAGGTTAGACCAAACACTTACTCGATGCCACGAACACAAATTCACGTCTCCAATTATCGCTTTACCCCTTGATTTCACCACCAATCCACTCGATATCTAGCCACAAGTTACTTAATTACATCAATAAGCCCTAAATGAATCAATTCGAATGCATGAAAATGGATTTTCCAAAGTTTTACCCAAAAAGTCAGAAATCGCCCCCGGGCCCACATGGTCAAAACCGAGAGTTCAAACCAAAACCCGATTACCATTCCCCCACGAACCCAAATATATAATTTGTTTTGAAATCGGACCTCAAATCGAGGTCCAAATCCCAATTTTTTAAAAACCTAGGTTCTACCCAAAACACCCAAATTCCCCATGAAAATCATTGATTTTGAGTTGAAATCATGTTAAAAGATGCTAATGATTGAAGGAAACGAGTTAAATTGACTTAAATCGATTTGGAAGAAGAGTTGTTCTTGGAAAATCGCCCTAGGGAGTTTTTTGTTTTGAAAAGATTGTGAAAAATGGTTTAAAAATTCGTCTAAGTATAAAGTTGCTAGGTCTCAGATGTGGGGAATTGCGAACAGGATTGCATTGCAAACCCCGACCTCTGCTAGCTTGGGAATTGCGAAAGAGACTCTCGCATTTTGCGAGTTGGGAATTGCGGAGAGGGCGTCGCATTTGCGACTACAGGTGGGAAAAGGGGCATTCACATTTACGATGGGTTTCCTGCATTTTGGAGATGGAGCTGGCTGGGCTTCCTTCGCAATTGCGATAAGCCGTCGATTTCGCCGGCATAATGCGAAGCCTGCCAAGCCTTGCTATGCACAGCTGAAAAATCTGCAATTTTCTAAGTCCAAAATACACTCTCGTGGCCTATCCAAAACTCACCCGAGCCCTGGGGCTCCAAACCAAACATACAAACAACCTCAAAAACATCCTACGACTTATTCCTGTACTCAAATCACCAAAATAACGTCATGAAACATCGAATAAACCTTAAGATCAATGAAAATTTCTCAAAACTTCCTTAAACATCAAATTTTAGCATTTAAAGGTCGAATCACGTCAAATGGATTCCGTTTCTTACCAACTTTACCGACAACACATATAAATAATATTGAACCTGTACCGGGCTCCGGAACCATAATACGGGCCCGATACCACAGGTTTCACATAACATTTCACTTCAAAAAACCTTTATATTTTTTTCAGAAAATAATTTCTTTCAAAATTTATTTCTCGGGCTTGGGACCTCGGAATTCGATTCTGGGCATAGCCCAAGTCTCATATTTCCTACGGGACCCTCCCGGACCGTCAAATCACGGGTCCGGGTCCGTTTACCCAAAAACGTTGACCAAGTCAACTTAAATTCATTTTTAAAGCCAAATTTTATCATTTTTTTCACAGATTTTTCACATATAGACTTTCCGGCTACACGCCCGGACTGCGCATGCAAATCGAGTGATCGCTGAAAAAGGTTTTTAAGGCCTAGAAACACGAAATTTAATTTAAAAAGATAAGAATCCTTTGGGTATCACATCCTCCACCCTAAACACACGTCGTTCCTCGAACGGACTTGAAGAAGGAAGTACCTAAGTCGGATTGAAAAGATGGGGATCAACGGCTCCGCATATCGGATCCGGATCCCAGGTCATGCTCAAGCAGGGCTTGACCCTCTCCACTGAACATGAACAGAAGGAAAACCCTTCGATTCTCAACTGACGAACATGCCGGTCTAGAATTGCGTACCGGCTCTCCCTATAAGACAAGTCCTTTGTCAACTGGACAGTGCTGAATCTATCACATGGGATGATCGACGGTGAATACTTCCGAAGCAATGGACACATGAAACACTGATGCACGACTGATAAGCTCGGCGGCAACGCAAGGTCTATAAGCACCTCTTCCCACCGATCAAAGAAATCTCAAACGGGCCAATAAACCCTAGGGGCTAAAGTTTCCCCTTCTTCCCAAATCTCATCACGCCCTTCATAGGCGCACTCGAAGCAATACCCGCTCCACCGACACCATTGAAAGCCAAATCACGAACCTTGCGGTCGGCATAGCTCTTTTTGCCTGACTGAGCTGTACAAAGGCCTATCCCGAATCCTGACCTGTCCAAGTGCATCCTGAAACCAAATTGTACCCAACAACCGAAGCCTCTCCCGCTCAAACCATCCAACGGCACCGCACCGCCTTACCATACAAAGCTCATAAGGAGCCTATCTAAGATACTCGACTGGTAGCTTGCTTGTTGTATGCAACTCTGCTATAAAGGCAAAAACTGATCCCACGAAGCCTCCAAAGTCAATGACAAAGCTCGCGAGCATAATCTCCAAAATCTGAATAGTTCGCTCGGACTGCCCGTCCTCTGAGGATGAAAATGCTGTGCTTAACTCAACCCGTGTGCCCAACTCTCGCTGAACTTGCTCTCCAAAAATGCGAGGTAAACTGCGTACCTCGGTCCCGAAAATGATAGACACGGGCATACATGAGACAAATAATCTCCCGAATATAGATCTCAGCTAACCTCTCGAGAAAATAGTAGACTGCCACAGGAATGAAATGCGGCTGACTTGGTCAGCCTATCAACAATGTACCCACAACCATCGAACTTTCTTCTGAGTCCGTGGGAGTCAGTAATAAGATCCATAGTGACCCGCCTCCCACTTTCACTCAGGAATCTCAAATAAATTCTGGAAAAACCACTAGGCTTCTGATGCTCATACTTAACCTGCTGACAATTCAAAACACGAGGCCACATATGCGCAACGATATCCTTCTTATTCTCACCACAATAATGCTTCCGCAAATCCTGATACATCTTCGCTGGCGCCGGATGAATAGAAGTACCGGGAGATAATGGGCCTCCTCTAATTATCAAACTCTCGAAGCCCATCCACATTAGGCACACAAAAACTTCAACCCTGCAATCTCAAAACTCCATTATCAACCTAAGGTAACGCTTGCACCTCCGTGCTACACCGTGTCTCTTGAGGACACACAAATAAGGATCATCATACTGCCGATGCCTCGGATACGCTCCCAATGAATGAAGAACGAGCGACTGTGCAGCTACAACACCGGCTGGCTTTAGAAACATCCAACCTCACAAATTTGAATTGGCCCAAGCCAAAACGTCCAAAGAAGCGGTCCTCACCGACTGGATATGAGGCAAGACTGCCCATACTGGCTGACTTCCTAACTCAAGCATCTGGCCACCACATTGCCTTTCCCAGATGATATAAGAATGTGATATATCACAGTCTTTCAACAGCTCCAACCACCTTCCCTCTGCCTCAAATTCAACCTCCTTTTGCTTGAACAATACTACTGCAGACTCTTGTGATCCCTGAACACCTCAATCCAGCCATACAGATTAATGCCTCCAAATCTTCAACCGCAGTGGACAATGCTGCTAACTCCAATTCATGTACTGGACAGTTCTTTCATGAATCTTCAACTCGCCGCGAAGCATAGGCAATAGACCTTGCCATCCACATACACCACAATGAGCCAAGTCCAATACGAGATGCCATCATAAAAACTGTATTGGCCCTGAGCCTGTGGGCCAAAATCGACAACTGGTGCCTTGCGTGAAAGCTGTCTTGAAGCTTCTGAAAGCTCGCCTCCACACTCATCCGACCATCCTGAACTGGCACCCTTCTGGGTCAACCTGGTCCATCGGGGCTGCCGATGATGAAAACACCCTCTACAACCGACGATAGTAGCTGCCAAACCCAGAAATACCGGTTCTATAGCTGATGCTGGTTCTAGGCCAGTTCTTGACTTGCCTCAATCTTCTTCGGAATCAACCTGAATACCTCTGCTGACACAACATCGACCAGGAATGGAACTGAACCTCAACAGCCGAACTCCACACTTGAAACTTGGCGTTACAACTGACTATCCCTTAAAAGTTTGAAGAACTACTCTTAAGATGCTGCTCGCTGCTCCTCCCCGGCTGTAGGGAAAATATAATCAA
The DNA here is from genome assembly GCF_001879085.1 of Nicotiana attenuata. Lineage (NCBI taxonomy): Eukaryota > Viridiplantae > Streptophyta > Magnoliopsida > Solanales > Solanaceae > Nicotiana > Nicotiana attenuata. The sequence continues at coordinate 132,639 of NW_017671344.1, forward strand.
GAATATCATCAATGAAGACTATACGAATGAATCCAAATAAGTCCACGAACACTCGGTTCATCAAATCTAAAAAGCTGCTTGGGGCATTTCACCCGAAGACACACCAGGAACTCATAATGCCTTGCTACCGAGTGCGGAAGCTGTCTTAGGGACACGGAATGCCATATCCTCAACTGATGGTAGCCAGATCTCAAAGTCAATCTTTGAAAATACTTGGCACCCTGAAGTGATCGAACAAATTCATCAATCCTCGGTAGCGGATACTTATTCCTTGATTGTATAACCTTATTCAATTGCCGTAATCAATACACATCCTCATCTGGTCCATCCTTCTTTCTTAACAAACACACCACCGGAGCACCCAAGGCGAAACACTCTGGTCTAATGAAACCCTTCTCGAAGCAAGTCTTGCAAACTGATCCCTTCAACTTCTTTACAACTCAGGCGGGGCATACGATACGGCAGGATAAAAATGGGCTGGAGTGCCGGAGCAAATCATGCAAAAGTCAATATCCCTGTCGGGTGGCATAACCCGGCATGTCTGAACGGATACCTTCAGGAAACTCACGAACAACGGGCTCAGACTTGAATAGAAGGGAGACCTCAGCACTTTAGAATCACGAACATAGGCCAAATAGGCCGAACACCCCCTTCTCAACCATACGCCGAGCTTCACAATACGAGATAACAACTGCAGGTATGACCAGGAGTCCCTCTCTCCACTCCAAACGAGGTAAAACTCGGGTAAGGCCTATAAGGTCCACAGCTTGGCATGAACAGTCCAAGATAGCATGGTAAGTGATAACCAGTCATCCCCAATATGACACTAAATCAACCATTGTTCCAGAAGAAAGGAAATCTAACACGAGTCTCGAGAACTCCAATCACAACTGTACATGAATGATGGACTCGATCTTACCCAGCAATAAGAATCACCCAACCAGTTAGACCACTGAACATGATCACTCAAAGAATTACTTAGGCATGACAGATACGGTGCAAAATTAAGATGGACACATAGTTAGTATTTAGACCCTTGGGACAAATAAAACTGAGCATCTCTGCTACACAAACCAGACCAGTACCTGTAATAACTTGCATTAAGAAGCTCAGCCTCGGGCCTGGCTGGAAAGAGCAATAACATCAGGGGGCCCCCATCACCCTGAACTACAATCTCCGGGACGGCACCGGCTGCTGGCTGGCCTCCATTCTAGCGGCCTGAGCTCCACCTCTAATACCTCTGATCCTCTACCTCTAGCACCTCTACTCCACCCCTAGCTGGCTGGGCGGGCTGTGGAACACTCGTGGCACGGGAACCCGATGCTGAGATCTATCTGGTGCCTCGAGAGGCAATACCTAGCAATGTGCCTTTGTGTCGCCACAAGTAAAACAAGCCCTCGGCTGTTGGGCTGACCAAACCTGAAAACTCGTTGAAAGCGGCGGTGCATAATGGGAGCTGGTGGTGCACTGTAGGACTGCTGATTAGAATGCTGCATCTTGAGAGCCACGACCACCTGAAACAC
>NW_017671344.1:134186-206431 GCF_001879085.1 Nicotiana attenuata
AAGAAGGATATCGTTGCATATGTGGCTCGGTGTTTGAATTGTCAGCAGGTTAAGTATGAGCATCAGAAGCCTAGTGGTTTGTTCCAGAATATTGAGATTCCTGAGTGGAAGTGGGAGCGGGTCACTATGGACTTCATTACTGGACTCCCACGGACTCAGAAGAAGTTCGATGCAGTGTGGGTCATTGTTGATAGGCTGACCAAGTCAGCGCATTTCATTCCTGTGGCAGTCTACTATTCTTCCGAGAGGTTAGCTGAGATCTATATTCGGGAGATTATTTGTCTTCATGGTATGCCCGTGTCTATCATTTCGGACCGAGGTACGCAGTTTACCTCGCATTTTTGGAGAGCAGTTCAGCGAGAGTTGGGCACACGGGTTGAGTTAAGCACAGCATTTCATCCTCAGAGGGACGGGCAGTCCGAGCGGACTATTCAGATTTTGGAGGATATGCTCCGAGCTTGTGTCATTGACTTTGGAGGCTCGTGGGATCAGTTTTTGCCTTTAGCAGAGTTTGCCTACAACAACAGCTACCAGTCGAGTATCTAGATGGCTCCTTATGAGGCTTTGTATGGTAGGCGGTGTCGGTCGCCGGTTGGATGGTTTGAGCCGGGAGAGGCTCGGTTGTTGGGTACAGATTTGGTTCAGGATGCCTTGGACAAGGTCAGGATTATTCGGGATAGGCTTTGTACAGCTCAGTCCAGGCAAAAGAGCTATGCCGACCGCAAGGTTCGTGATTTGGCTTTCATGGTCGGTGAGCGGGTATTGCTTCGAGTGTCGCCTATGAAGGGCGTGATGAGATTTGGGAAGAAGGGAAAGCTTAGCCCTAGGTTTATTGGCCCGTTTGAGATTCTTGATCGAGTGGGAGAGGTGGCTTATAGACTTGCGTTGCCTCCGAGCTTATCAGTCGTGCATCCAGTGTTTCATGTGTCCATGCTTCGGAAGTATCACGTCGATCCATCCCATGTGATAGATTTCAGCACTGTCCAGTTGGACAAGGACTTGTCTTATGAGGAGGAGCCGGTAGCAATTCTAGACCGGCAGGTTCGTCAGTTGAGATCGAAGAGTTTTCCTTCTGTTCATGTTCAGTGGAGAGGTCAGCCTGCTGAGGCATCGACCTGGGAGTCCGAGTCCGATATGCGGAGCCGTTATCCCCATCTTTTCACCGACTTAGGTACTTCCTTCTTCAGTCCGTTCGAGGACGAACGGTTGTTTTAGAGGTGGAGGATGTGATGACCCAAAAGGTCATCACTTCTTTTTAAATTAAATTTTGTGTTTCTAGGCCTTAAAAACCTTTTTCAGCGTCACCTCGATTTGCATGCGCAGTCCGGGCGTGTAGCCGGAAAGTCTATATGTGAAAATCTGTGAAAAATGATAAAATTTGGCTTTAAAATGAATTAAGTTGACTTCGGTCAACGTTTTGGGTAAACGGACCCGGACCCGTGATTTGACGGTCCGGGAGGTTCCGTAGGAAAATATGAGACTTGGGCATATGCCCGGAATCGAATTCCGAGGTCCCAAGCCCGAGAAATAAATTTTTGAAAGAAATTATTTTCTGAAAAATATAAAGGTTTTTGAAAGTGAAATGTTATGTGAAACCTGTGGTATCGGGCCCGTATTATGGTTCCGGAGCCCGGTACAGGTTCAATATTATTTATATGTGTTGTCGGTAAAGTATGGTAAGAAACGGAATCCATTTGACGTGATTCGGACCTTAAATGCAAAATTTGATATTTAAGAAGTTTTGAGAAATTTCATTGATCTTAAGGTTTAATTCGATGTTCATGACGTTATTTTGGTGATTTGAGTACACGAATAAGTCCGTAGGATGTTTTTGAGGTTGTGTGTATGTTTGGTTTGGAGCCCCAAGGGCTCGGGTGAGTTTTGGATAGGCCACGGAGTGTATTTTGGACATAGAAAATTGCAGATTTTTCAGTTGTGCATAGCAGGCTTGCAGGCTTCGCATTTCCGATGCCTGGCTCGCAAATGCGAGCGGCTTATCGCAATTGCGAAGGAAGCCCAGGCCAGCTCCATCTCGCAAATGCGAGGAAACCCATCGCAAATGCGATGCCCTTTTTCCCAGCCTATAGTCGCAAATGCGACGCCCCTCTCGCAATTCCCAACTCGCAAATGCGAGAGTCTTTTCGCAATTCCCAAGCTAGCAGAGGTCGGGGTTTGCAATTGCGAATCCCTGTTCGCAATTCCCACATCTGAGACCTAGAACATTTATACTTAGACGAATTTTAACCCATTTTTCACATCTTTTCAAAACACAAACTCCCTAGGGCGATTTTCCAAGAACAACTCTTCTTCCAAATCGATTGTAAGTCAATTTTAACTCGTTTCCTTCAATCATTAACATCTTTTAACATGATTTCAACTCAAAATCAATGATTTTCATGTGGGAATTTGGGTGTTTTGGGTAGAACCTAGGTTTATCAAAAATTGGGGATTTGGATCTCGATTTGAGGTCCGATTTCAAAACAAATTATATATTTGGGTTCGTGGGGGAATGGGTAATCGGGTTTTGGTTTGAACCTCGGGTTTTGACCATGTGGGCCCGGGGGCGATTTCTGACTTTTTGGGTAAAACTTTGGAAAATCCATTTTCATGCATTCGAATTGATTCATTTAGCATTTATTGATGTAATTAAGTAACTTGTGGCTAGATATGAGTGGATTGGTGGTGAAATCAAGGGGTAAAGCGATAATTGAGACGTGAATTGTGTTCGTGGCATCGAGGTAAGTGTTTGGTCTAACCTTAGCTTGAGGGATTAGGAGTCATGTATTATTTGCTACATGTTAATTGTTGAGTACGACGTATAGGCATGGTGACGAGTATCTATACGTCAGTGTCAAGCATGCCCGTGAGTCTTGTATTATAATTGTTATGACTCCGTTGTGGTTTATTGTGCCTCACATGTTACTATCATCATTGTTCCCTTGCCGGGATGTTTGTTTGAAATATTATTGTTCCCTTGCCGGGATGTTGTTATATTATTCTTGTTCCCTTGGCGAGATATTGTTATATTGCTCTTGTTCCCTTGTCGGGATTCTTTTTGGTTGTTGTTGATTTGTAAATGGGAGCGGGTGGCACGCTTGCCACGAGATATATGAAATGGGAGCGGGTGGCACGCCTACCACGAGGTAAATAAAATGGGAGCGGGTGGCACACCTATCACGAGATATATGAAATGGGAGCGGGTGGCACGCCTGCCACGAGATATATAAAATGGGAGCGGGTGGAACGCCTGCCACAAGGTAATTGAAATGAGAACGGGTGGCACGCCTGCCACGAGATAAATAAAATGGGAGCGGGTGGCACGCCTGCCACGAGATATATGAAATGGGAGCGGGTTGCACGCCTGCAACAAGATGTGAAATGAAAGTGAATTCTGCCTTTGTTTTCCTCCTCCTTGTTAGTTGTTGGATTTTGGTTCCTTTATAATTCTCTTGATATTCTATTTTACATGTTATTCCCCGAAGCATGCTTTCCCCCTCCCATCTTTACTTGTTTATTTCTGCTTTACTTTCCGCTGTATATTATATAACTGCACATGTTTATTTGGTAGTCCGGTCCTAGCCTCGTCACTACTTCGCCGAGGTTAGGCTAGGCACTTACCAGCACATGGGGTCAGTTGTGCTGATACTACACTCTGCACTCTTTTGTGCACATCCCAGTGCTATAAACTTCGGACCGTAGATTGAGTGGTTACCTTCAGGCCACACAGAGATCCATGGTAGACCTGCAGGCGTCCGCAGGCCCTGGCGTCTCCTCTATCACTTATTTCGTGTTTCATCTCTTTGATTCTGAGACAGTATATCATTTATTTTCAGACTTTGTATTTAGCACTCTTAGATCGTCTGTGACACTATGACACCAGTTCTGGGTGGTTAAGGCTTAATCGGTTGTAATGGCTACATGTTCAGATATTCTATTGCTTCCCTTCCGCTTATTTAAAATTTTCCATTGTTTTTCACGTTATTGTCTTTAATTGGTAAAGAGTATAAAATGGGTAAAAAGGTAATTTGTTAAATATTCCTTTCTCGTATTTGACTAATATTTTCCTTATTTCCGTTTAATCTATCGTGTTTCCTTTATTTTTACCTTATTTGTACCTAAATTCGATTGTTACTCGATTCTTATGTGATATTTTCCTTATTCTCTCCTGTATCCCCTTATTATAAGTGATTACATGCCATTATTCTTTGTTAATATATTGAACTCTTTGTTTATGTATTATTTTCCCTAAAAAATTTGGATCCTTATTGATTCTGTGTTTAATACTTACCGTGTATCATGTTTATACTATACTACTATATAAACCCCTCCCCTTTCCCCTTTAGGACAGAGTGGAAATCAATATACTCTTACTTAAAACTTAGGTTTTTGCTCTGTATTCTCTTTGCTCTCTCGTTTGATTCTGGTCTTGGCCGGCTGAAAGCCAAGGCCAAGTAATTCTGGGCTTTCGACTATTATGGTGTTATTTCTTGTTTTCTTGCCTAACTGGTGAGTGACTATCCTTTTTTGTCATTTCATACCTATATATCCATGAATTGTGTTTATGATCTAGCATTTTAAAACCCATTCTGAGCATGATTCTACCACTTGTGTGTTCCTATGATTTCTTTTAATCCTATAATCGATACTGTTAGTTCTGAGATTAGTTAATCTTTGAATAATATGAATCCTCTTAGGTGATTAGTTCAATACCTTCTAACTTGTTTCATGTATGCTGTTTTGCTAATTCTAAAATTGTCCTAAACTTTAACATTTTTAGGATAATGCTATCATTTCATCAGTTAATCAGTACTGAGTCTTTACAAACTTGTATTGTTATTAAACCTTTCTCTGTCATTCATGTGCCCTGAGAACTTGCCTTCTAATGTTTTTTTCATTCATCTGGGTTCATGTGATTATCTGACTGTTTGCCTTAATACATTGTCTAAATGGTTTCTATGATTGAACAAAGCTGTCCTGAAATGTTAGCATGTACACTTGGCCTAATTAGGCCTTTCAGACTTTAACTCATCAGATGCTGGAAACAAACGACTTTGCAAGTCTTGCCGATTTGTCTTCTTAATTCTATTCTGTCTATATATTCTGTATTTTTAAACTCTGTTATGGTGGCTTTTTCCTAAAATCAAACATGTTTTAAAATTTGTCCTTTACCATTGTCTCCTTTTTATGTGCTGCTACTTTTAAACTCCTATTCTTAGCCCCTTTAGGTTCTACCATTAACCTCCTCAGTGTGAGCACTGCTCGGAGTCCATGTGAGACTCTTGAGAAATCTGACACACTGAGGTTTGGTTCCTAACCTCCTTTGAACTATTTCTGAGCATTTGGTTCTCTAGTGTGAGCATTGCCCTGGGTCCTTGAAGACCTTGGTAACTTTGACTCACTAGAGATTTGGATACTATATATGATTATTCTGTACCTGTGAAAGTGAGCCTTGGAGCTATTGTGGTTTGAAGGCCTGGGCTGCCTTGGTGTATTTGGGCCTATTTTAGGCTCTCGATAGCTTATTTAATTATTATGTAATTCATTAATCTAGTCTGTAATATTTTGTAACAAACAACTTTGCGGTATTTAGTAAAATCAGGGAGGGTTTCTTATTTTCATTTGCTGAATTGGGTAGAGATCCTGCCTATAGGATCTCGTTTGTGATGTTTCATATCATGCTTATAAGTCGTATGTTATGTCTACATAATAGAGATCCTGCCTATAGGATTGACATAATGATTTGTTGAGAATCCTGTCTTTATGTGTATCAATCTGTCCAATAAACGTGTGTTAGCAATCATGCCTATAGGATCAATATTTGGATTAATTGTAATCTGACTCAATGTGTATAGATTCCTACTCATATAACCATTCTAGAAATCATACCTATAGGTTTAAAATTAGCAATATTAGAAATCATGCATATAGGATTAAAATCAATTCAATGTTAGAAATCATGCCTATAAGATTAAAGTCAGTTCAATGCTAGAAATCATGCCTATAGGATTAAAGTCAGTTTGATGATAGAAGTCATGCCTATAGGGCAATAATCATCACACTCGTAGAAGTCATGGCTATAGGATTCCATTAACTGATTCAGAAATCCGACTATCACTGTCAATCACTTAGACAACATGCTTACAGGATTGAACAATACTTCCAGACTTATGACTGTGATTTACTGTCATTCATTAACGCCTGAAACGCCCAGATATTGTACTGAATTAAAATCAGTAGGCAAATACACGTATGCCCTAACACTCGCATTAAGAACTGAATCTACATACTGTTGCTCGCCTGTTCATCACATAGATATCCTGCCCATAGGACTCCGAGATCAATAAAGCCTGCTAAATCAGTTGCGTGTATTTGCTGTCTACATGCGGAGGTTAATGTGAGCCCATATCTGCCTTTATTTGATAAGTCTTAATTGTTTTGCTTGTCGCCTAGTATTTTACAATTTTGAGAACCTTAGGCCTAGTCTAGAACTACCGAAATAGTAGGTCCAAAGCCTCCTGGACCATGACATGGGACGGGTAGTGCACGCATAGGACATGAGTTAGAATCAATTAGTGCGATTCAGGTAAACAACTTAAAGATAGTAATTGGGTAGCAGGAGATGATAGTCTGTGCCCGCTGAATAATATGAGTAATAGCCCATCCCAAGGGGGTTACGAAGCATTATTTATGTTGCACGGGGTGATCCTTTAGGCTAAAAAATTTAGGACCCCCCTTCTTTGTCTTTCAATAGATTATTCATGTTTTAGAAATTTCTTGTTTCTTAGCTTTGATCACATAGACTAATTCGCATAATTTAAGTTCGGCCGGGACCTACCGTTGTGGACCTCGAGGGGTGCCTAACACCTTCCCCTCAAGGTAATTTGAGCCCTAACCCGATCTCTAGTGATGCAAACCGGTATAATCTGTGTTATTTGCTATAGGTGCCCTAACGCACCTTAATTCGTTAAGTGGCGACTTTAACAACCAATTCCTTTTCCCTATTCTGTCAAAAGGAGTTGTCAAAATATCGAAACCCGATTTCGCGAGAAAAAGGGGGCGCGACAAAATGCAATCATGTTCAAGTATCTTATAAACCTGGCAGTGCATGAAAAACTTGATATGCGTCTAATGGATGTTGTCATAGCCTATTTGTATGGCTTATTAGATAATGAAAATTTTATAAAAATCTCTGAGGGATTTAAAATTCCTGAAGCATATACAGTTTTCGAGAAACTTGTTCTATAAAGCTTCAAAAATCCTTATACAGATTGAAACAGTCAAGCCGCATGTGGTATAACCGCCTGAGTGAGTACCAATTAAAAGAAGGGTACAAGAATGATTCAATTTGTCCTTGTGTCTTTATAAAAAGGTCTGGATCTGAATTTGTTATAATTGTTGTGTATGTTGATGATTTAAATATCATTGGAACTTTTCGGGAACTTCCAAAAGCAGTAAATTATTTGAAGAAAGAATTTGAAATGAAAAATCTTGGAAAGACAAGATTTATGTTGGTCGACAAATTAAGTATATGAAAGATGGAATTTTTGTCCATCAATTAATGTACACCGAAAAGATCTTAAAGTGATTCTATATGGATAAAGCACATCCATTGAGTACCCTGATAATTGTGAGATCACTTGATATAAATAAAGATTCATTCCGACCTCATGAAAATGATAAAGAGCTTTTTGGTGCTGAAATACCATATCTTAGTGCAATTGGGCCATCAATGTATCTTGCCAATAATTCTCGACCAGATATAGCTTTCTCAGTAAGCTTGTTAGTAAAATTTAGTTCTTCCTCAACACAAAGATACTGAAATGGTATTAAGCATATATTTAGATACCTCATGGGGAGCACTGATATGGGTTTATTCTATTCAAATAAATCCAAGTCAGCATTAATTGGTTATGCAGATGCAGGATATTTGTCTGATTCACATAAAGCTCGATCTCAGACAGACTACTTATTTACATGTGGAGGTACAACCATATCGTGGTGTTCACAAAATAGACTATGGTTGCTACTTCTTCAAATCATGCAGAGATAATAGACATTCATGAACCAAATCGAGAATGCAAATGGTTGAGATCAATAACTCAACACATGCAGGAAACACGTGGTCTTTCTGGTCTTTCTTTGAAAGGAAATATTCCAACAACATGTATGAAGACAGTGTTGCATGTATGCTCGACTGAAAGGAGGACACATTAAAGGAGACTAAACAAGACATATTTCACCAAAACTCTTCTTCACTCATGATCTTCAAAAGAATGGTGAAATAGATGTTCAACAAGTTCGTTAAAGTGATAATTTGGCGGATCTGTTTACTGAGGCATTACCAACCTCAACATTTGAGAAGTTAATATAGAAGATGGAATGTAGTGTCTCCGAGACCTTAAGTGATATTTTAATCAGGAGGAGTAAAATTACATATTGTACTCTTTTTTCCTTAACTAAGGTTTTGTCCTATTGGGTTTTCCTAGTAAGGTTTTTAATGAGTCAGCATGTAATGCGTATTACAAATAACTATCTACTTCCTAGGCTTTTCCTATTAAGCTCTTATGATGCATATATATTTTTTTCTTTACATCGCCATCCGAATGGGAGGGTTGTAAATGGTATGTGGATGAACATTCATGTGTGAATAGTTTGTGGATGAATTCATACTTTATATCCATCCCTTGCACTATTTTACTATAGTGGTCTTAACTTTTTTATGCCAATAAACTAGCTTGTAACTAGATTGTAAATGACACACAATTGAAGAAGAAAAACTCCTCCTTCTTTTATCTCTATTTGTTATTTATATTTTACTAAATTGCTTTTATTTCATAACTCTCCTATTCTTATACTTTGTCATTGAGGATGGAAAGAATAGAAAAGTGTTTCTTTTTTGGTTTTATGAATAGAAAAAGTTAGATATGTTATCTTTTTGGTTTTAAGCATTGGGCAAGGATCATCCACTGTAGTTACATCCATTACTCTTCAATTCAATGGAGCGTTGAATGTAAACACGTGAACAAGAGAAACATTAACGATTTGTATCATTTTGCTTTGGTAATCCTTCAAATCTTATATATTTTCCAACACTAAATATTATCTTTAAAATCTAAATCGTTACATTTGACATGACTTGGTACATTGATATTGTTGGTGGCTTTGAATTGTTGTTTGGCCTTAGTACCTTTTTTTTTTGTTGAATCCACTAGGCATTGTGACTAGAGCTAATTTTCATATATAATAAATAAAAGTACAACATAGGAGGGGGGGCATACACCTGACCTCCAAGAAATGGTAGAAAGGCACCTGGTCATAAACATATAGTGACCAAATAAACCTGAGAACTGTGGTGAGTTAGACCTATGCTGATGATCCAATTGACTTATCACATTATGATAGTTAATTGGATATACAAAAACAGAATGAAGTAAACCTAGGTCAACTATACATAAATGCACATGTAAACCTAATGCTACCAAGTTGTTGAGTTGGAAGATTGACTTCCATATACAAACCAATCTACCTCTACAATAGATGTAGGAAATCCCTAAGGAGAAATGCAAAAAACTTGTGATGTTAGGAGATGCTATCTTCATCCTTGCTTTGACATCAATTACAGAGAAAGCTAAGGTGAAGATAGCAAGCAAAAGGTCCCCAATAGATGAGAAGTGGTGTTGCTTGCTGAATGTGACAGAAGGGAGTGAACATTGTCTTCCTTCACATGGATGCCTGTGGCCTTCAACTGAGTCCTGTCTGATAGAGAAGGAACTGTCATGATTGAGCTTTGCTGGTGGAAGCTGCTGAGGAGAATGCAGGATGATTAGGTTTGTTTCCCTATTGTTTTCCTGCTGTAGATGCTGCAGCTGCATTGTGTCCAAGTACTGTGGGTGTTGCTGCTTCAAAGACAGCATGAAGCAGCATATTTGAAACTGTTGTTAACTGAGCACTGAAGGTATTGAAGGCATCCCAGATGAGCTGTTGAATGGAACAAGGTTGAAGCTGATTTGAGATACTTGGAGCAGTTTGTGTACTTTCAGTAGAATGAGCTTCATAGAAGCTAATACCACTAACTGTAGGCACATAAACTGCCCAAGTCTGCTCAGAAAACCTGGAAAAATTAACAAACATGTTAGTAAAAGGGAGCTCAATCTCCAGGTTCTTGTGTCAACTGGAGATGAGTCTGGGGGCAGGGGAGCTTTGATGATCCCTGATTTATGAGAGAAAGCTGATTGTAGGTTCTTGTGTGGACTGCAATCAGCTTTATAGGTTTTGCTCATGGTGTGGAATTGAAACTGAATTGAAAAAGCATTACTGCAGGCATTTGGATTTCTGCAGCAATGATGAAAACAGTTTGGTTGGTATGGTTGTTTGGGCTGGGGCTGAAGTGTAAAATAGTAGAATGGAATGAGATAGCCTTCAGGTAAAACTGTTGCTTTCTGCATTTTCTGTTGCCTTTGTGTGGTGATGTTCCTGAGGGGTTGATGTTGGCGTGTCAGTTGGAATGGTTCCAGGAGAATGAACACTAGAAGTGGTAATACCACTCCCAAAAACCATATCAATTGAGTGACACAAGCAAGGGAAAGAGTACCTGCAAAACAGAAAACAGTGTTAGAGAAAAACAGAGAATTTCTGCACAGTTTTGTGAGGCTGTTGTGTTTAACAGGTTCAGGGGATTGTGCATGGTTGGGGTTCCAAGAGAAGGGAGGTGCTCCTAGGTTCTTGTGGATTCTAGAAGCATTGATGATAAGGGTGAAAGGTGCCTGAGTAGGTGTACATCTGAGGGGTGTGGGTTGCATTTGTTTCAGGTGTTTCTCAGTTTTTTGGAAGAGGTTTTTGTATTGTTAGTGATCATCTGGTGGCCTTAGTACCTACAATATGATTTTTAAACTACAGAAATTAGTATGGTATTTATAAGTTTATTTTACACAGAAAATTTGCAAAATTTTATATATCTTCATTCCAAGCTATTCTCCATGTCATAAAGCATAATGCAGCTAACTGAGTAAGTACTCCACATATCTTTCCAATCCATGTATCCTAATAACAAAACAGAGGAAAAAAGTAAAGTAAATGATGAAATGGGTTCGCCCCTCTACCTTTCTCCGCTTTAATACTAAGCTTTTTGTCTGTGACGAGGTTCGAACCGTGGTGTGCGCCTAATACAAACATCACCCTCTACGCTTCACTACAACCTTTTCAAATAATCATTTCTTAAACTTCACGTTAAACAAACTCTTATTTCCCCAATGTTTGCTGAGATTAAATAAGGCAACAAAATTCTGAGGTCTTTAAGTGCAAACTGTAAACAGAAGTTTAGAGAATCTTGTTTTTAAGTGAAAACTACCTTCACTTGAAGATGAGCTAGATATGCAAGTAAAGCTTCAATAGGTACTCCAATCAAATAGTACCAGCACATATTTATAATTGCAAATTGTGCTTTGTAAACCTGCTTCTATTGCCACACCTTTAAAATTTTCAAGTGTCAACCAATTCAATGTGTTTCTTGTGGGGTCTATCCCATATAATAGCCACGTGCATATTATTAATTTGACCCCAAGTTTGGAAATGAATAGAGGAGACTTGTATCTTGTAGCTTTCTTGGAGGCTACGAATTGCACTCCTATAAAAGGAGTGTTGTTTCACTTGTTTCAACACACCCAACAAAGAGAGAAAGAAATAGTGAGGCAACACAAAGGGTATGAAAATATCAAAAGAAAGTTATTTCTTTTGAGTATTGTAGTAATCTTTGAAGTATTTTACTCGGGCCTATAAAGTGTAAAGTTTTTTGCTATAGTGATATCAGTTGCTCCTTTCGGGGTCATATTTTTTTTTTCTTATTCAAAAGAATCTTTCACGTAAAAATCTTGGTATCATTATTACTCTTTTATTCTTGTTGATTGTCGTATCCAGGTGCTACATTATATTTTATTACTATCATAAATTTTATTTATTGTACGGTTTATTTCCAACAACGGGTGTCAGAGTACAGGTTCTACTCGTTGAAATACTATTCACAGTCGGTAGTACTATACTCGGTAAAAAGATAAAATGTCTGAAATAAAGTACGAGGTCGAAAAGTTCAACAGAGTTAATGGTTTCTCAACAAAGAAAAGAAGGATGGGAGATCTGCTCGTCCAATAAGGATTACATAAAGCATTAGACGGTGATGCTCCCGATATCATAAAATTTAAGGGTTGGACTGACTTGAATGAAAAGGCTGCTAGTGCAATCAGGTTGCACTTATCAGATGATTTGGTAAATAACATCATTGATGAAGATAATGCATGTGGCGTTTGGACAAGGTTGAAAAGCCTATACATATCCAAATCGCTGACAAATAAATTGTACCTAAAGAAGCAACTATATGCCCTATATATGGGTAAAGGTACGAATTTTTTATCATATTTAAATATATTTAATGGATTACTCACATAGCTTGCCAATCTCGGAGTAAAGATCGAGGAATAATAAGTTATCTTGCTCCTGAAGTCGTTGATATCTTCTTATAATAATTTAGAAACAAGCATCATGCATGGTAAGACCACTATTGAGTTGAAGGACGTCACATTAGCTTTTCCACTCAATGAGAAGATGAGAAAGAAGCCTGAAAATAAAGGACAGGATCTCATCAAAGAAGGTAGAGGCATGAGTCACCAAAGGGGTTCGAGCAACTATGGTATACCCGGAGCTCGTGGGAAGTCTAAAAGTCAATCCAAATCAAGAGCTAGAAATTGCTACAGTTGTGATCAATCAGGTTGTCACACCTTCTTTTTACTACACTCGCATAAAGGGTATATAAGGGAGTTATTTTCAACTTGAAGTGACAATCGAAACGGGATTCATTTATTTAAAGAATTCAGAGTCGCCACTTGGGATAATTTATGGTGTCCCAAGTCACCAGTTCAAATCCCGAATCGAGGAAAAGATTGACTCTGTATTACAGTCCGCGAACCAGAAATTTGGGTAAGGAATTCTGTTAACCCGGGAGAAGGTGTTAGGCATTCTTGAGTTCCGTGATTCTAGCACGGTCGCTCAACTGTTATAAATGGCCTATTATCTGATTTTAGTACATGTGTTAGCCTATGGTGCAATTTTAAACCTTTACCGCTTTTATTTATTTTTAAAAAAAAATTGCAATGTCATTTAAAATATGTCTTGAACCACGTCACATAAATGCACCCGCAGTCCGCAACACATTTTATATAACATTATTGAGATTTAGATTTGGGTCACATAAATGTGCACCCGAGTTTAGGAAGGTAGATTATTAAAATAACGCGCCTAAAGCAACTACGCATTTGCAACTTTGCGAGCTCCATGGAAATTCAACTAGGTGGCACGCCGCGAATTCTAAGGACCAAAACTAGATTAATCACACGAGGGCCATGCAATTGTCATTTTGTTTGGCACGGCGCACCTCAACTCTAATTTTTAAAAGGTAATTCAAACTAAATTTCGGAGGGCCATAAACTATTTGTATTATTTAATATGGCTCGCCTCCACTAATTAATGGGTCTAATTAATTTATTAAGGGAAGCTTACGAGAATTCTAATTGTTTTAAACTATTGATTCTACCCCATTAAACGATCGAACCCGTCATGAAAAGCCCAACTACCCAAAGGAAATTAACTTGACAAAGTCTAATGGGCAAAGGCGTTGAAGGTGCGAGCCCACTTCCTGATGAGGAGGAATATCCAGAGATGAAAATTTAGGACTGAACCTCATTACTTGGTCCACTATTGGGCTCATATTTCAGGATCAAACAATTATTGAATCCATGAGAGGCATATTAACGAAACTCTTAAACAAATGTTTTACCCTAACACGAACTGCTATTTGACAACTGATGAAACCGAAATTTAACCTCTAGCAAGATTTAAAACTATTTTTTTTTTAAAAACATTACGCACTGAGTTAAAAATATGCAAAGGTCATGAGCAAAAATGATAAGTAAATTAAGCCACTTCTAATCTTATGTCTTGATGCATACATCACAAATGCCATCCTATTTCTCATAACAAAACAACACCATCATATTTAAACAATTCACAAAACTTTGCTAATATCCCAACACACATCATCATTTCGCCCTCAGCCTCCTTAATATCAATTCAACCGTGAAATTGTTCCCAAGCATGATTACTTATGCTATTTAGAGCTAACAGATTTAAAACACATTAAAATTGATTGAACTTTTAAACACAATGTTCTAACAGCCCCCAATCAAATACAGACGTATGAATCCAATTAAATACACAATGAATCATGTGATCTAGGGCACAGACATCATGAAGAAATATAAATGAACACAAGGGGATCTATGGCCATGCTTTCAACTTTCATTTCATCTTCAAACTGAGACTTACATCCGGTAGAATTTTGGAAAAGTACCTGGAGTTCAAAAGAGAAGCAAAACAAAGAGTGAGTGATCAGCAAGAACAGCAACAACAGAGCTTAGTTCTGGCTTCAGCAATGTAACAGTAGATCCAGAAATCAAACAGCTCCCAAAATAAGATTTGAAGTTCCCAAACTCAGACCATTTCTGACCCAGATAACTCAGAAACCTTTTGAAAATCTTAAGCTCTTATCAACAATAGAATCCAAGAGTAATTCCTAGCAGTTCTCAACCAAAAGGATGCAGATAAGTTTTCTATAATTTTTAGAGTATTAAACACTCCCGTTTTTAATGGGAGAAGGGTCTATATATAGCCCTCTTTTGGTGCCATGTGCTGCAGAAACAGAATGGAAAAAAAATTCCCTCACAAGGCATCTTTTCAACAGAATTGGGACAGATGGCAACCTGTAATTGGCTCCAGCAACTTGTGCTAACCAAATAAGGCCAGCTGCCCCTATTCTAGAAATTTCCATCACATAAACTTATCTGAAAGACCTTCTATATTTTCCAAATTGATCCCTAAGTTTTCATTTGTTCAACTAAGACCCTAAGAGTGTTTACCAATTACAAGACCTAACAAACAAGACAAGGCCAGCAGCTATGAACGAAACCAATCAAACAGTACACAAAAGGTAAACATCTGGACTCTTGAAACAAGCCAACAAAGGTTCAATTTCATGATAAACTTCAAAATCCAGTGTTAATGGCTAATGACAAATTTGACTCTATGAGACGAATCAAAGAAAGGTGAATAGAATAATGAACATTTACTCAATTGAATCACAAAAACCCTAAAATTCACATCATGCAATTAAATAAAGAAGGAAAAGAAATAGAAAAGCAAGATCAAATAGAAATCATGCTAAATCTGGCTTCTACAACTACGAAACTAACATAGGCAAATATATATTAGACAAATATCCATTAGCTGATTAAAATCAACAGAGCTTAACCAAATTCGAACGGGTGAACCATTTGAAATTACCAGAAAATAAGGAAAAGAACAAAACAAATTAATTAAAAACAGAAACCAAAGAGGAAGAGGCGAGGCACTGACCAACCAGAAAAACTAGCGACTGAGCTTAAAACTTGACCAAGAAGGCGGAGAAGAAATGGTTGCCCAAAAGCTGTGGCTCTCAAAATTGAACCAAAACTCGTGTTAATCAAGGGTTCCGGAAGGGAACTCTTGTTTGACACGAGTCTTGAGTCGTTTTGAATTCTGAAAGGCGAAGAAATAGCCTTGGAAGAACTAATTGTTTTCCAATTTTCAGATCTGAAATTCAAGACGATGGAAAATGTTTTTGGGGATTTTGCTAATGGATTTGGAAGGAGGAGGGTGCAGGGGTCGCCTTGTATCAATTTGAGGCTGTTTGGAGGGATTAGGTTTTAGGGTCCGGTTCTTGGATCTAAAATTCGAGAAGGCTGATAGAGATTGGAGGGGAACTATTTTGGGGTTTAGAAGGAGGAAGGTGAGGAGATCGTTAGGTGTTAATTTGGGGCTGAGAGGAGGTGGCGCCGCCACCCTAAGGCGGTGGGAAAAGAGGGCAACGGGCTAGGGTTAGGGGCTGTCTCTGGAGAGAGAGGGGTGTGTGAGAGAGACGATTGAGAGGGGGGATGGGCTGGTTCGGATATATATATATTAAAGACCCGCCCAGTTCCCATCCGTTGGATGAAGGAAATCAAGGGCTGTGATTAGGCTCGAAGAAACGGGGTCGTTCGGTGGGGTGTGGAGGCTGGACCGGGTAAGAAGTGTATTTGGGTTGGGTTTACACGGGTTTGAGGAACAAATAATTTGGGCTTGGTGGTCTTCAATTAACTCTGGCCTAACTGATTCTCTTCTTCTTTTATTTCCTTCTCTTTTTCATTTCTTCCTCTCTCTCTTTTTTTTAATTTCTTTTTATTTTAAAACTAAAAATAAACCTAAATTAATTCCTAATCCAAGTCATCTAATCAAATTAAACTAATTAACTCTAGATAATAATTAACACAACCAATTAAATACCAAATTGAAAGAAAACTAGGAATGTTCAAAATAAAAATTAAAAAGTGCAAAAATAACTATTTTTTGTGATTTTTCCAATTCTTATAAAATAACTATTTTACTACTTAATTCAAAAATGCAAAGTTAAATCCTAAATGAAAATGCAACATATTTTTGTATTTTCCATTAATTAAATAAAATAAACATGCACAGACAAATGCAAACAATTGACAGAAAATGCCACAAAAATCCATAAAATTGCAAACAATGAAAAAAAAATGTTTTTGTTTTGAATTTGTGGGAGTAATTCATATAGGGCAAAAATCACGTGCTCACAACTGCCCCTCTTTGCTCGGAAACACGAAGAGTTTTCGTGCAAAGACAAAGTGAGCGGATACGGGCGATTTTTGCCCATTTTGAATACTCCGTGTATTTTTGAAAGATTTGACCGCACCCTGCTTCCGAGGTTGCCTACATATCCTTGGCTAAAAAGGAATCAGGTCAGTGTAGTTCGGGAAGTTTTGGTAGTTGCGACTACCATGAAGCTGTGATTTCACTGTTGCTGTTGCTGTTGCTGCTGCTACTGCTTACTGAACCCCTTATTACACCATTGACAAAATAAAAAGAAGCTAGGCTAAACTATGATCTATGAATTACAAAAGCCCTATCTATATCTTCAAACTTGATCTTGTGGTTCTTGTTACCTTGTTGACTTGTATTCTCCCGGGGAAGTCCCTTTATTGCTGACTTGAATTGTAATCTGAGATGTTTTCCCTTTTCTTCAGGTGGATGCCTGATTGCCAAAAACTTGAACTGTAATCCCGTGCACTCCAGGTGGGCGCCTGACTGCTGAACTTGAATTGTATTCCCTTGCTCTCCAGGTGGGCGCCTGACTGCTGAACTTGAAATGTATTCCCTTGCTCTCCAGGTGGGCGCCTGATTGCTGAAACTTGAACTGTATTCCCTTGCTCTCCAGGTGGGCGCCTGATTGCTGAAACTTGAACTGTATTTTCTTGCTCCCCAGGTGGGCGCTTAATTGCTGAAACTTGAACTGTATTCCCTTGCTCTCCAGGTGGGCGCCTGATTGCTGAACTTGAATTGTATTCCCTTGCTCTCCAGGTGGGCCCCTGACTACTAAACTTGAACTGTATTCCCTTGCTCTCCAGGTGGGCGCCTGATTGCTGAAACTTGAATTGTATTCCCTTGCTCTCCAGGTGGGCACCTGATTGCTGAAACTTGAACTGTATTCCCTTGCTCTCCAGGTGGGCGCCTGATTTCAACAAAATAGACAAAACAAAGAAAATTTTCTGCCCCAGTTTGGTAGCTGGGCACATCTGTGAGTGTTAAACTGAATCATGTTACCAAATATTACTAAGAATTTGAAAGCTAGATCCCATTATCCAGGAGGGTCCTGAAAACTCCTAGTTAAACGACAGTTTTAATTTAAATTATATCTGTTAAAGGTATGACTTCCTCTAAATCTTGTTACCTAAGAAGGTCTCGAAACTACATCCCATTATCTAGGAGGGTCCTGAAAATAAAAAAATCAAATCTTATCTTAAGAGTGGCAACTTTTACGACTGAATTATACTACCCTACAGCAGAACTTACGCTAAATATTGTTATCTAATGGAAATCTTTAAAGCTAGGCCCCATTATTCAGGAGGGTCCTGAAGACTTCTAATTGAATCCTATCTTAAACATGCAAACTTTGAAACCAACTTATGTTCCTCTGGGGTACATTTATGCTAGATCTTGCTACTCATATATTTTTTTTAATTTTAAACTAGGTCCCATTTTCCAGGAGGGTCCTGAGACTTTGCGGTCAAATCTGTCTGATACTCACTTTTCCCCTACGGAGGGTTTCTCCGAAACAAACAAAATTTTCTACCCCTATTTCAATCAAAGAAAAATCTTGTCAGTTTAAAAATGTGGTGGTTAGTTTGTGGCATTCTTGCTGAAGGTGGCTTCTCCACTGTCGTGCTTTATTTTGACTGGCTTCCCCGAACTGGCCAACAACCGCTTGACTTTCCGACTGACTTTCAACCCCCATGACCTTGGATGACCTGAATGTTCTATACCCAAACCGTTGTGTTACACCTCTGACCCATCTGTTTGAACCTCTGCATCTCCCACAAAATTACTAACCATTTCCGGTGGAACTTCCGCTTGACCTTTTATATCCTATTTCACATCATACTATCTCTAGATATGCCTTGGCCACCCTGTGTTTTGTGCAGCTTTGGAAGTTGGTAGTGAGCTTTGAAATCCTTTCTTATTGCTTAAAAAAACTGACATTGGAAACTTTTAGAGAAATAAACCCAACAGAAATGAAATGCAATGACCTTGAGAGTTAGGGAATAAGAAAAATCCAAAACTGGAAGACTGTCTTAAGGGGAAAAGAAAAGAGACTTATCTGGGTGGAGCAGCTGGTACCAATGATCTTGACATGCATTTTGGATTAATCGGCCTAGTCTATTAACTTTCAGTGGCCGTATTTTACGCCTCGATATCTTCAAAACCCAATTTCTTCACCAAAACCTTGACCTTGTTCGGCCTGCGGCGCCCCGAAGGGTTTTCACCAACAAACCTCTCTCATTTGTTTATCTCTCAAATCACTGTCGCCTTAAGGTGCCCGTGAAGGTTTTCACCAATAAGACTCTCTCATTTTTTATTTCTCTCGGCTTTCCATCGCCTTACGGTTCACGTGAGGGTTTTCACCAATAAGACTCTCTCATTTTCATTATTTTCCTGCTTGGACCGGAGTGTTGCCCCTGACATGAATCACCTCTACTTGCTCGACTTGGCATCTCTTGAAGACTGATCGGAAGGTCTTTCTTTGGACCGTAATGTGGGTTTTTGGATAGGTTTAGAAAGAAAGGGTATCAAAAGGCTCAAAAACAATTTAGATGGGTTCAAAATTACAACTTTCGGAATCAGATTTCTTACAACAACCACAACTTCTGCCCCAGTTTCTTTGCTTGGGGACTTTGGATTTTTACTTTGATGGGACTGAACCGTGAGGCTGCCTACGTATCCTTTAAAGGAATCAGGTCGCGTAGTTCATGTCATAGAAATTGCTTTGTTGTTGTGATTTTCTTTACTTTTTCTTCCTCTTTCTCTTCTTTTCTTTTCTTTCTTCTTTTTCTCTTTTTGTTGTTTTGTTGTTTTTTCTTTTTCTTTTCTTCTCTTTTTCTTCTTTTTTTTTTCTTTTCTTCTCTCTTTTCATTCATTTTCTTTTCTCTTTTTCCTTTACTTATCTTTCACGCTTGCGTTTCTGATCTTTGCTACTGATTCCAAAAGAGGGGTATGAAAGGAAATAAATAAGGCTCAAAGGGGGTAACAAAGGATAAAGTGTTTAGATAGCAGAACAAAATGCCTTCGTCATTCCAAT
This sequence comes from Nicotiana attenuata, assembly GCF_001879085.1. NCBI lineage: Eukaryota > Viridiplantae > Streptophyta > Magnoliopsida > Solanales > Solanaceae > Nicotiana > Nicotiana attenuata. The sequence goes on from NW_017671344.1 coordinate 153,961, forward strand.
CTTTAAAACATGCCATGTACAGACAAACACAATTTAACCAAAGAAATCATATATAATATATTTTGACCGCATCGGAATTGATAGCCATGTCTACACACTTGCCTTCTATATCTGTTAAATACAAAGCACCGTTTGACAACACTCTCGTTACGATGAACGGCCCTTACCAATTTGGGGCGAACTTGCCTTTGGCCTCAGCCTGATGTGGAAGGATGCTTCTCAACACTTGCGACCTACTTCAAACTTTCGTGGATGCACCTTCTTATTATATGCTCTTGCCATTCTCTGTTGATACAACTGGCCATGACACACTTCTGCCAATCTTTTCTCATCGATCAAACTCAATTGCTCAGGTGGGTTCTGACCCACTCATCATCATCAATTTTGGCTTCAGGGACAATTCGAAGGGATGGGATTTCAACTTTTAAGAATTAGCTTGGCTTTTGAGACTGGGCCGAAGATTCCTCATGCATGTCATGTCATTGAAACCAGCATAAAAAGAACTGTGTAAGGAAGAAAAGAAAAACAAAAATAAAACTATCAGGAATGATGAAAAAGGGAAATTGCATTTCATTGAAATCAAAAGATAACAAGGTTTATACATCCAAACGGACGGAACATAGAATCTGAATTACAACCCTGGAATAATCCAGATAAACTGAAAGAAAATCAAAGCAAACTACCAAAACTCTTTCCGGGTAGGGAGAGGGGTAGCTTCCTAATTGTTAATCTTTGCACTTGGCCCGACAAATTGCACATCCGCCTTGCTAGAACCCTCTCCAACTTCCACCATGTTATCATCGTCGAACAACTTCTCGAACCTTTCAATCAACTCTTTATCAAGATCAACCACAGAACTAGGAACTGTTGTTACTGGGCGCTTCCCAGCGCCTGGCTTGACAATGACGGGATCTGTGTAGGCACCCTCCACAATCACGACAGGCTTGTTCTCCACTCCTGGCACAACCACTTTTGCCCTTTCTTGTTTCGTTGCAACCTCACTTGAGGACCCTTTCTTGACTACCGCAGATGGTTCACTGTTTGTCCCGCTCAACCTGATCATTGATTTCTCACTTGTTGGCTTTTTCAAACTATTTTTTTTGAAAAAAAAAACATTACCCACTGAGTTAAAAATATGCAAAGGTCATGAGCAAAAATGATAAGTAAATTAAGCCACTTCTAATCTTATGTCCTGATGCATACATCACAAATGCCATCCTATTTCTCATAACAAAACAACACCATCATATTTAAACAATTCACAAACTTTGCTAATATCCCAACACACATCATCATTTCGCCCTCAGCCTCCTTAATATCAATTCAACCGTGAAATTGTTCCCAAGCATGATTACTTATGCTATTTAGAGCTAACAGATTTAAAACACATTAAACTTGACTGAACTTTTAAACACAATGTTCTAACAGCCCCCAATCAAATACAAACGTAAGAATCCAATTAAATACACAGTGAATCTTGTGATCTAGGGCACAGACATCATGAAGAAATATAAATGAACACAAGGGGATCTATGGCCATGCTTTCAACTTTCATTTCATCTTCAAACTGAGACTTACATCCGGTAGAATTTAGGAAAAGTACCTGGAGTTCAAAAGAGAAGCAAAACAAAGAGTGAGTGATCAGCAAGAATAGCAACAACAGAGCTTAGTTCTGGCTTCAGCAATGTAACAGTAGATCCAGAAATCAAACAGCTCCCAGAATAAGATTTGAAGTTCCCAAACTTAGACCATTTCTGACCTAGATAACTCAGAAACCTTTTGAAAATCTTAAGCTCTTATCAGTAATAGAATCCAAGAGTAATTCCTAGCAGTTCTCAACCAAAAGGATGCAGATAAGTTTTCTGTAATTTTTAGAGTATTAAACACTCCCTTTTTTAATGGGAGAAGGGTCTATATATAGCTCTCTTTTGGTGCCATGTGCTGCAGAAACAGAATGGAAAAAAAATTCCCTCACAAGGCATCTTTTCAATAGAATTGGGATAGCTGGCAACCTGTAATTGGCTCCAGCAACTTGTGCTAACCAAATAAGGCCAGCTGCCCCTATTTTAAAAATTTCCATCACATAAACTTATCTGAAAGACCTTCTAAATTTCCCAAATTGATCCCTAAGTTTTCATTTGTTCAACTAAGACCCTAAGAGTGTTTACCAATTACAAGACCTAACAAACAAGACAAGGCCAGCAGCTATGAACGAAACCAATCAAACAGTACACAAAGGGTAAACATCTGGACTCTTGAAACAAGCCAACAAAGGTTCAATTTCATGATAAACTTCAAAATCCAGTGTTAATGGCTAATGACAAACTTGACTCTATGAGACGAATCAAAGAAAGGTGAATAGAATACTGAACATTTACTCAATTGAATCACAAAAACCCTAAAATTCACATCATGCAATTAAATAAATAAGGAAAAGAAATAGAAAAGCAAGATCAAACAGAAATCATGCTAAATCTGGCTTCTACAACTACGAAACTAACATTGGCAAATATATAGTAGACAAATATCCATTAGCTGATTAAAATCAATACAGCTTAACCAAATTCGAATGGGTGAACCATTTGAAATTACCAGAAAATCAGGAAAAGAACAAAACAAATTAATTAAAAACAGAAACCAAAGAGGAAGATGGCGAGGCACTGACCAAACAGAAAAACTAGCGACTGAGCTCAAAACTTGATCAAGAAGGCAGAGAAGCAATGGTTTCCCAGAAGCCGTGGCTCTCAAAATTGAACCAAAACTCGTGTTAATAAGGGTTCCGGACGGGAACTCTTGTTTGACACGAGTCTTGAGTCGTTTTGAATTCTGAAAGGCGAAGAAACAACCTTGGAAGAATTGGGGTTTTCCAATTTTCAGATCTGAAATTCAAGACGCTGGAAAATGTTTTTGGGGATTTTGCTAATGGATTTGGGAAGAGGAGGGTGCAGGGGTCGCCTTGTATCAATTTGAGGCTGTTTGGAGGGATTAGGTTTTAGGGTCCGGTTCTTGGATCTAAAATTCGAGAAGGCTGATAGAGATTGGAGGGGAACTATTTTGGGGTTTAGAAAGAGGAATGTGAGGAGATCGTTTGGTGTTAATTTGGNGGTAAGAAGTGTATTTGGGTTGGGTTTACACGGGTTTGAGGAACAAATAATTTGGGCTTGGTGGTCTCATTAACTCTGGCCCAACTGGTTCTCTTCTTCTTTTATTTCCTTTTCTTTTTCATTTCTTCCTCTCTCTTTTTTTTAATTTCTTTTTAATTTAAAACTAAAAATAAACCTAAATTAATTTCTAATCCAAGTTATCTAATCAAATTAAACTAATTAACTCTAGATAATAATTAACACAACCAATTAAATACCAAATTGAAAGAAAACTAGCAAAGTTCAAAATTAAAATTAAAAAGTGCAAAAATAACTAATTTTTTTGTGATTTTTCCAATTCTTGTAAAATAACTATTTTACTACTAAATTCAAAAATGCAAAGTTAAATCCTAAATGCAATTGCAACATATTTTTGTATTTTTTATTAATTAAATAAAATAAACATGCACAGACAAATGCAAACAATTGACAGAAAATGCCACAAAAATCCACAAAATTGCAAACAATGAAAAAATAATGTTTTTGTTTTGAATTTGTGGGAGTAATTCATATAGGGCAAAAATCACGTGCTCACAAGGTCATTTCAAAAGAGATTGTCCAAATCCAAGAAGGGCAAAAGTGAAAGTGGTGGCAAGAAGAATGACGACAACACAACCACCATAGTACAAAATAATAATAATGTTGTTCTCTTTATTAAAAGGAAGAGGAATGCATGCACTTGGCAGATCCAGAGTTAGAATGAGTGATTGACATAGTAGCATCTTACCATGCCACATCGGTAAAGAATTCTTTTACAGATATATAACAAGTGATCTCGATATTGTGAGAATAGGAAACACGATTTACTCAAAGATTGTGAGGATCAGTGATATTTGTATCAAGACAAAATGTCAAATGCACATTGGTTCTAAAAGACGTTCGACATATACCTGATTTGCAGATGAACTTGAACTCGGAAATAGCTTTGGATAAATACGGATACGAGAACTATTTTGCAAAGAAAAAATGGAGACTCACCAAGGGACCATTGGTGATTGTAAAGGGAGTTGCTCGTGGAACGTCGTAGAATGCAAATCAGAAATATGCCGAGGTAAATTGAACGCGGCATAAGATGAGATTTTTTAGATTTGTGGTATAAAATAATGGGTCATATAAGCGAGAAGGAATTTCAGATTCTTTCTAGGAAATCACCCATAACTTTTGCCAAAGGTACAACGGCAAAACCTTGTAACTACTATGGAGGTGAGTACACTTCAAGAGATTTTGAAGAGTATTGTCCAAGCCATCGGATTAGACATGAAAAGTCATTTCTGAAACCCCACAACAAAATAATTTAGCCGAGAGGATGAAACACGTCATTATTGAGAAGGTGAGAAGTATGCTCAGGATGGCTAAACTGCCTCAATTATTCTGGGGTAAAGCAGTTTGGACAGCCTGTACCGACCAGAGCGGTCAATTTGCTTTCTAGATCCACATTTTCTCATTTAAAACTCTCAGTATGTGCATTTTTTGTTATGACTTGCGGGGATGGATGGTTTGTTTTTGGAAGGGTTCGGGTTGAAATTGCAACACTTAGTTCCTTAATAGTGGGCTAAGATGGCCAAGTTTGACTTCATTCAATATTTTGAGTAAACGACCTCGGAACTGGGATTTGATGGTTCTAATAGGTTTGTATGATCATTTTGGACTTGTCCGTGTATTTAGATCGAGTTTCAGGTGATCCGGGAGCGTTTCGGCGCTTAATATTAAAATTTGGTGCCTTGAAGGTTTTAGAGTTTCTTAAATTTGGTTTGAAGTAGAATTTGGTGTTATCGATGTCCGTTTGGGATTTCGAGTCTGGCAATATATTTGTATGGTTATTTATTACTTGTGCATAAATTTGGCGTCGAGTTGTCTAAGTATGATTCGTCGTGTTCGAAACTAGTTGAAGAAATTTGAAGTTCATAAGTTGATTAATTTGGTTTTAGGGTGCGATTCTTAGTTTCGATATTATTTTATGTGTTTCGAGGCTTTGAGCAGGTTTGTATTGTGTTTATGAACTTGTTTGGTGCATTTGGACAGGGTCCCAGGTGCCTTGGGTGTGTTTTGAACCACCCGGAGTTATGTCCAAATTTTAGAAAAATCTGCTACTATTTTCCTTCTTCACGAGCGCAGAAGATGTCTCGCGTTCGAGTAGAAGGAATTGGGGACAAGGACATATTGTGATTCACGTTTGCGAAGGCCCGATCGCGTTCGTGATGGCTTGGTACCAGTGGCATTCGCGTTCGCGAAGACATTTTTGCGTTCCCGTAGAATAACTGGGTTAGGGAGGTCAGTTGGTCTTTACCTTTCGCGTTCGCGAAGGTTAGAACGCGTTCGCGAAGGTAAGGCTATGTTAGCCTTCACAATTGAGTTAGAGGACGCGTCCACATAGAGCTTTACTGGGCGTGGCAGACTTTTGCCTTCGCGATCGCGAGGCCCTTTTCGCGATCGGGAAGAAGGAATGTATGGGGAGTGACTAGTTTTATCAACGGGACTTAGGCCATTTTCTTCATTTCCACTTCTCTTGGCCGATTTTGGAGCTCTTGGAGGGGGATTTTTCATCTAGAGTTTTAAGGTAAGTGATTCCTATCCAATTGAGTTTAATTCATAGATTATGGGTTGATTTTAACATAGAAATTATAGAAATCATGGGATTATGTTGGAAATCTTGGTTTTGGTAAAAATGGGATTACACCACGAAATTGATTATGGAATTGAGTGTAAATTATATATTTGAGTTCGTAAGTTTATGGGTAACATTTATCTACAAAGAATTCTGGAAACCGGGCACATGGGCCCGGAGGTGACTTTTAGGAATTTTCCAAATTGGTTGGGTAATTACTCTAATAGATTAATTATGAACTTTTGAGCATATATGAATTAGTTTGTACAGCTTTTGACTAGTTTCGGGTTGCTCGGCGTTATTTTGAGGATATTAGTGTGGTTTGAGGAACGGAAAGAGGACTTGAAAACGAGGTAAGTCTCTTGCCTAACCTTGTAAGAGGGAATTTTTTCCGTAGGTGTTTAAATGGTTAATTATTAATAGTGGTGCTACATACGCACGAAGTGGTGAAAGTCCATATATAGCTAAAATCATTGTTATGTTCGGGTAGACATAGGACTTTACGATGCCATACTTGTACTATTTGAACCCAACTTGTTAGTTTAATTACTTGAATTATAATTGAAATTTAATTTGGAATTTTGTGAGACCGAGCTTCATTATCTTGAGTTTTGGGTGAATACTTGATTGTTGGTGAAAATCATGTCTTCTTTGAGTATTATTCTTGTGTTGTAGTCGTTAATCGTAGCTTGTAGAGTTCCTCTATTCCTGTGGATCGAGCCAAACGCCTCGGTAGTAGATATATGAGATGCATCAATGCTTCACGTCGGTCGGCCCTCGGCAGTGCACACGATTATTCTGGATCGGTCCGTATGACCTTGATATAACTCGTGCATAATATTTTTAGATCCGATAACACTTGACAATTCCTTCGTGACTTGAGAATTGATATTACTTGATGGCTCTTAGTTGTTGAAGTTGGCACGTGATAATTTTGATTTTAAATTGATATTTCATTAGGGAATCGTTTATCTATTGTTTCCCCATTCCATTATTACTGTTGTATTGTATGCCTATTTAAAATTCCTGCACTTTATTTATTGACCACTAGTAAGTTTCGATGTCGACCCCTCATCATTACTTCTTTGAGGTTAGACTAGATACTTACTGGGTACACGTTGTTTACGCACTCATGCTACACTTCTGCACAAATTGTGTAGGTACTGGCAGGTACATCTAGTACTCGTTTGAGCGCGCATCCACATTACCCGGAGGCCTAGTGGTGAGCTGCTCTCCCTTGCTCTGATCTGCAGCACCCGGAGTATCCTTCTTGTTGCATTTATTATTCATGTCTATTTTATTTCACACAATAGTTGTAGTGGTTTGTATATTTTACTAGATTTCTCGTGCACTTGTGATATCAGGTTTTTGGAAATTTTTAGTAGATATTTATCGTTTTTTCCTGTTAATATCACCATTTCACTCTTATGTTTATTTGTATGCTTTAAATCACCACGACCTTTTTATACTTATTTTCTTTATTAAATAAAATTCATGACTTTAAAAGTAATAAAATAAATAAATAGATGGATTTGTTCACTATTGGCTTGCCTAACAGTGATGTTGGGTGCCATCACGGCCTATAATGAGAAATGGATCGTGACAGCTTGGTATTAGAGCACTAGGTTCACATAGGTCTCACGGGTCATGAGCAGGCCTAATAGAGTCTTGCAGATCGGTGAAGAGACATCCGTACTTATCTTCAAGAGGCTATGGGTGTAAGGAAACTTCCCTTTCTTCATCTTCCATCGTGCAGTTGATGTTGTGCTAAGTATCATTCTCTTAATCTCTCACAGATGGTGAGAACGCGTGTTGCGGCTGTGTTTGGTGGTAGAGAGGTTGCTCGCCAGTTGTTATAGGCCAAGGCAGAGGCCGAGGGAGGGCCACAGCTCCTGCTAGAGGACGAGGACGTCCTAGAGTTACTCTTGTTGCACCACTAGTGGATCCAGTGGAGGACCTGTTATTAAGGAGCAGGATGAGGTGCCTGCAGCTAAGCCAGACCCACCGAATTTTATGACTGCACCGGGATTCCAGGAGGTCATAGGCCAGATGCTGCGGTTCATGGATTCTATGACTCAGGAAGGGCTATTTCTGGTATATACAACCACTTCTCAGGTAGGAGGGGGGAGCACAGACCCCTACCACTCAGGCTCCAGAGCATAATATTGCCATATACCGGACCCTAGGTGCACTACCTGTGGGCAGGGCTCAGCCAGTTACAGCGATTATACCAGAGTCCAAACCAACCGCGACCATTAAGTAGCATAAACAGTTGGACAGGTGGATCAGGATACATCCTCCTGTCTTTGGTGGTGAGTGGCATGAGGAACCACATGAATTTATTGATCCTTGCAAGAACATGTTGCATAATACGGGAGAATTGGAGTCCAATGGGGTGGACTTCAACACATTTTAGTTGGAGGGTAAGGCCCGTAGATGGTGGCAGTCTTATCTCTGTAACGTGCCAGCAGGTTCACCTCCCTTGACTTTGGATCAGTTCACACATCTCTTTTTGGAGAGATATATTTCACCTTCTTAGAGGGAAGAGTTATGGGTTCATGTTGAGCGGCTACAGTCGGGTCAGATGTCTGTGACCGATAATGAGGCAAGATTCTCTGAGTTGTCTCGCCATGTACTAATGATACTCCCAAAGATGCTAAGAGAGTGCAGAGGTTTATTGCGGGCTTGCATTATGGTATCCAGGTTACTATGGTCCGAGAGGTTAAGATGGGGATTTTTTACGAGCAGGTTGTGGAGATAGCTCCGAGGATCGAGGGTATCCGTCAGCAGGGCTAAGAGCATGCACTTAAGGACAAATGGCCCGATATTCAGATGGACTCAATGGCACCCCATCTGGGGGCAGAGGTCAGTTCGTGAGGGGCTAGTCTAGCTAGCATATGTATTCAGCACCACCGCCTGCTCAGGGTGCTCCAGTGCGGCCCTACTTCAGCATCATTCCAGTGAGTACCTACCGTCCACCAGCTATTCAAGTTATTTCCAGTGGGTATTCAAGTCACCAGGGTCAGACCTAAGGTCAGTCGTCTTCCACACCGAGAGGTTGCTACGAGTGCGGGGAGCTTGGTCATATGAGGAAGTTTTGCCCCAGGCTTCGGGGCAAGGCAGTACAGCAGGGCCATCGGCCAATGATCACCACAATAGCTGCCGCACAGCCCATCTCGTCAGCTAGAGATGGAGGATAGGTAGGTAGGGATGCCCTAGAGGTGGAGGCCAGCCAGGTTGGCGCTCTAGCGAGGTTCTATGCCTTTCCAGCCATACCAGATGTAGTAACCTCAGACGCCGTGATCACAGATATTATTTCTATCTGCAGTAGGGATGCTTCGGTACTTTTTGTTCTAGGGTCTACATATTCATTTGTTTCTTCTCTATTTCCTCCTTATTTGCATGTCTCTCGTGAGTCCTTGGGTGTCCACGCTAGTGGGTGATTCTATTATTATGGATCGGGTTTACCGATCCTATGTTGTGACTTTCTGTGGTTATGAGACCGGGGCTGATCTTTGTTGCTCGATATGACCGACTTTAAGGTCTTCCTTTTCATGGATTGGTTGTCCCTGTACCATGTCGTTCTAGATTGACATGCCAAGAATGTTACCTTGGCAATGCCAGAGTTGCCTTGATTGGAGGGGCGGGTTCATCTATCAGTATGTCTAGTCGGCTATCTCTTTCTTGAAGGCTCGACATATGGTCAAGAAGGGTTGTTTGGCCTATCTAGCTTATGTTCGGGATACTTTTGTGGAGACCCCCATGATTGATTCAGTGAACGTGGTGCGGAAGTTCTCTGATGTATTTCCTTTTGATCTTCCAGGCATGCCACCAGATCGTGATATCAATTTTGGCGTCAAGCACCTAGCCTATCTCTAACCCATCATACGGCATGGCTTCGAAAGAGTTGAAGGAACAACTTGAGAAGTTGCTCGCGAAGGGGTTTGTCAGGCAAAGTGTATTGCCTTGGGGTGCATTGGTATTGTTTATGCAGAAGAAGGACGGGAGTATGCGGATGTGCATTGGTTATCGCTAGCTTAACAAAGTTACAATTAAGAATAAGTACATGTTGCCGTATATTGATGATTTGTTTGATCAGTTACAAGGTGCTAGGGTGTTCTCTAAGATCCGCTTGAGGTCTGAGTATCATCAACTGAGGATTCGAGTTTCGGATGTTCCAAAGACGGCTTTCTAGACTAGATATGGGCATTATGAGTTTCTAGTGATGCCCTTTGGCTTGACTAACGCCCCGGCGGAGTTTATGGATTTGATGAATCGGGTGTTTAGTCCATATCTTGACTCATTTGTCATTGTCTTTATTGATGACATATTGATCTACTCGCGTATGGAGGAGCACGAGCAGCACTTGAGGGTTGTGCTTCAGACCTTGCGGGAACAAAAGCTATATGATAAGTTCTCCAAGTGTGAGTTCTTGGAGCATGTTGTATCAGTTGAGGGTATTAAAGTAGATCCCAGGAAGATCGAGGCAATAGAGTTGGCCTCGTCTTACCACATCGACCAAGATCAGGAGTTTCTTAGGGCTAGCAGGTTATGGAGGGTTTCTCGTCCATTGCAGCTTTTTTGAATAGATTGACCTAGAAGGGTGCTCTGTTTAGATGGTCCAATGATTGTGAGGCTATCTTCCAGAAGCTCAAGATCGCATTGACTACCGCATCGATGTTAATGTTGCCCTCCAGTTCAGGGATGTATATTGTGTATTGCGACACTTCATGCGTTGGCTTGGGTTGTGTATTGATGCTGAAGGAGCGAGTTATTGCTTATGCTTCATGTCAGCTAAAGTCCCACGAGAATAATTACCACGTACATGATTTGGAGTTGGTTGCGATAGTTCATACCCTCAAGATCTGGAGGCATTATCTTCATGAGGAGTCGTGTAAGGTCGACACCGTTCATCGTAGTTTGCAACATTTGTGTATAAATAGGGATCTTAATTTGAGGTAGCTCAGGCGGCTTGAGATGCTGAAGGATTATGATATTACTATCCTCTATCATCCGGGAAAGGCGAATGTGGTTGTGTATGCCTTGAGTAGAAAGGCTGAAAGTATAGGTAGTTTGCCATTCATTTCAGCAGAGGAGAGGCCATTGGCTTTAGACATTTAGTCCTTAGCTAACAAACTTGTGAGATTGGATATTTTAGAGCCCAGTCGAGTTCTGACATGTGTTGTGGCTCAGTCTTCTTTATTTGAGAGGATCAAGGCTCGTCAATACGATGATCCGCACTTTCTAGTTCTTAGAGAGACAGTGTTATGGAGTGGTGCCAAAGAGGTTACTATAATGATGATGGTGTTCTGCGGCTTTAGGGTCGCCTATGTGTTCCTAATGTTGATGTCCTGTGGGAGACTATTCAAGAGAAGGCACACAGTTCACGTTCTATTCATCTAGGTGCTACAAAGATGTAACGTGACCTGAGGCAACATTATTGGTGGCGGCGGATGAAGAAGGACATAGTAGAGTATGTGGCGAGTTTTCTTATAACAACGGTTATAAGTCCAGCACCGAGGTGGCTCCATTTGAGGCCTAGTATGGTCGGTGATTCCATTCCCCCATCGGTTGGTTTGAGCCTGGCGAGGCCATATTATATGGTACTGATTTGGTAAAGGATGCCTTGGATAAGGTATAGTCAATTCAGGAGAGACTTTGCACAGCTCAGTCCAGACAGAAGAGTTACGCGGATTAGAAAGCACGTGATTTATCATTTATGGTGGGAGAGAAGGTTCTCTTGAAAGTCTCACCGATTAAGGGTATCATGAGGTTCAAAAGAAGGGCAAGCTGAGTCTGAGGTTCATCGGTCCATTTGAGGTGTTGGAGCGTATTGGAGAGGTTGCTTACAAGCTTGCCTCCTAGTATATCAGGAGTTTGTCTAATTTTTCACGTGTCTATGCTCCAAAAGTACCATGATGATAGGCCACATATGTTAGATTACAGCACAGTTCAGCTAGATGAGAGCTTGGGTTATGAGGAGGACCCAGTTGCCATTGTGGCCACGAGGTATAAGAAGATTTCAGCGGTAAGGTCCAGTGGAGGAGTCAACCAGTTGAGGAGGCAACTTGGGAGGCCAAGAAGGACATGTGGAGCAGATATCCACACTTATTTACCACTCTAAGTATGATTCTAGACCCGTTTGAGGATGAATGTTTGTTTAAGAGGGGAAGAATGTATCGACCCGACCGGTCATTTTGCTTTCTAGATCCCCTTTCTCCTATTAAGGATTCTCCGTATATCCTTTTACTTTTTAATGACTTTTGGGGATGGGTGGTTTGGTTTCAGAAGGGTTTGGGTTGAAATCGGAACACTTAGTTCCTTAATAGTGGCCTAAGATGGCCAAGTTTGACTTGAGTCAATATTTTTAGTAAATGACCTCGGAATCGGGATTTGATGGTTCCAATAGGTTGTTATGATGAGTTTGGACTTGGGTTAGTCTTCGGATCGAGTTTCGGGTGATCCGAAAGCGTTTTGGCGCTTAATACTGAAAGTTGGCACCTTGAAGGTTTTAGAGTTTCTTAAATTTGATTTGAAGTAGACTTTGGTATTATCGACGTCCGTAGGAATTTCGAGCCTGGGAATAGGTTTGTATGGTGATTTATGACTTGTGCATAAAATTTGGCGTCATTCCGAGTTGTCTAAATATGATTCGCCACGTTCGAAGCTAGTTGAAGAAGTTTGAAGTTCATAAGTTGATTAATTTGGTTTTAGGGTGCGATTCTTAGTTTCTATGTTGTTTTATGTGTTTAGAGGCTTCGAGCAGGTCCACACTGTGTTTATGAACTTGTTGGTTCATTTAGACGGGGTCCCAGGTGCCTCGGGTGTGTTTTGGACCACCTGAAGTTAAGTCAAAATTTCAAAAAAATCTGCTACTGGTTTCCTTCTTCGCGAACGCGGAAGATGTCTCGCGTTCACGTAGAAGGAATTGGGGATTGGGATATTTTGTGCTTCGCGTTCGTGATGGCTTCATACCACTGGCCTTCGCGTTAGCGAAGACAGTTCCCGTTCGCGTAGAAGAACTGGGTCAAGGAGCACAGTTGGTCTTTACCCTTCGCGTTCATGAAGGTTAGAATGCATTCACAAATGTAAGGCCGGGTTAGCCTTCACGATCACGAGTTAGAGGACGCGTTCACGTACAGATTTTCTAGGCGTGGCAGACTTTTGCCTTCGCAATTGCGATGCACCATTCGTGGTCGCGAAGAAGGAATATCTGGGGAGTGACTAGTTTTAAAAATGGGGCTTAGGCCATTTTCTTCATTTTCCACTTCTCTTGGCCTATTTTGGAGCTCTTGGAGGTGGGGTTTTCATATAGCATTTTAAGGTAAGTGATTCCTACCCATATGAGTTTAATATATAGATTATGGGTAGATTTCAACATAGAAAATGTGGAAATCATAGATTATGTTGAAAAACCTATGTCTTGGTAAAAATAAGATTAGACCACCAACATGATTATGGATTTGAGTATAAATTATATCTTTGATTTCGTAAGGTTATGGATAACATTTATCTACAAAAATTTCCTGAATTCGGGCATGTGGGCCCGAGGTGATTTTAGGAATTTTTTGAATTGGGTTGGTAATTACTCTAATAGATGAATTATGAACTTTTGAGCATATATTGATTAGTTTGTACAATTTTCGATTAGTTTCAGGTTGCTCGGCTTTATTTTAAGGATATTAGTGTGGTTCGAGGACCGGAAAGAGGACTTGGAAACGACGTAAGTCTCTTGCCTAACCTTGTAAGAGGGAACTTTTCCCGTAGGTGTTTAAATGGTTAATTGTTATTAATTGTGGGTGCTACGTACGCATGAGGTGACGTGAGCCCATACGTAGCTAAAGTCATACTTATGTGTAGGTAGACTTAGGACTTTACCATGCCATACTTGTACTATTTAAACCCAACTTTGTTAGTTTAATTACTTGAATTTATAATTGAAAAATAATTTGGAATTTTGTGAGACTGAGCTTCATTATCTTGAGCTTTGGTAGAATACTTGATTGTAGGTGGAGATTATGCCTTCTTTGAGTACTATTCTTGTGTTGTAGTCGTTGACCGTAGCTTGCAGAGTTCCTCTATTCCTGTGGATCAGGATGAACGCCTTAGCAGTATATATATGAGATGCATCTATGGTTCGCGTCGGTAGACACTCGGTAGTGTGCACGATTATTCTAGATCGGGCCATACGACATCGGCATAACTCGTGCGTAATATCGCTAGGAATTTGGTTACACTTGATATTTCCTTCGTGACTTGAGAATTGATAATTACTTGATGGCTCTTATTTTTTGAAGTTGGCATGTGATAATTTTGATTTTAAATTGATATTTCATTAAGGATCGTTTATTTATTGTTTTCCCATTCCATTGCTATTGTTGTATTTCATGCCTATTTATAATTCCTGCACTTTATTTATTGACCACTAATAAGTGTCAATATCGATCCATCATCACTACCTCTTTGAGTTAGCCTAGATACTTACTGGGTACACATTGTTTACGTACCCATGCTACACTTCTGCATAAATTGTCCAGCTACTGAGGTAGGTATATTTGGTAATCGTTCGGGCGCGCATCCATATTACCGGGAGGCCTAGTGGTGAGCTGCTCCCTCTTGCTCCAATCTGTAGCACCCGGAGTCTCCTTCCTGTTGCATTTATTATTCATGTATATTTTATTCAGACAGTAATTGTAGTGGTTTTTATATTCTACTAGATTGCTCGTGCACTTATGACTCCATATTTTTAAAAATTTCTAGCAGATATTTATGGTTTTGCCTGTTAGTATCACCATTTTAATCTTATGTTTATTTTTATGCTTTAAATCACCATGGCCTTTAATATTTATTTTCTTTATTAAATAAAATTCATGACTTAAAAAGTAATAAAATAAATAATTAGATGGATTTGTTCACCATTTTTTTTATTAAACAGACTTCCATTTCATCAAAAAACTATTTTTACATAACCAGGCAGATGCAGACCATCCACCTCCAAATTAAGAACACAAGATTAAACTATACTAGTTACACTTCTAACAAATTTTGAGCCATCACTATCCTATGGATAATGATTCAAGCCTTTCAATGTTGACTGCCATTATTTTTTATCTCCCATGTATGTGCATGTGTATTGCAATTTCTCTGTAGATCGTGTCAGCATCATAGTTCCTTTTGTTGAATCTGATTGAATTTCTTTCACGCTAAATACAGTATATTACCATGGCAAATACTGAGGTGGTGATGGATTTATAGTGTGCTTACCCATTCTAACTCATTTTTCCAGCTGCCTATTCTTTTGTGATGTCTCAGCAATTTAAGCATTCTTATCAATAGTATGCTAGTGCAGAAGCATTGAAAAAATATATGACTAAATGTTTCAATGTACAGTGCAAAGAAAACATAATCCAATGGCACTTGAATCCCAAAATTCTGCGGCCTATCCACGGTAGATAACCGCTGATGGATAGCCAGCCACGAATGGAATTTGAATCTAGGATGAATCTGTGGATGCATATGAATACTCTTCAAGGCAACTTTAGGGAGTTGGGGTAGCAGTTGAGTATATGCCTTCTTTATCTGAAATCTACCCTCAGTCTCCATCATTGTCAGCTTGGCATTAAGGTTGGCCTACATTGAGTTTAGCTGCATCAATACTTGCTATGAATCTATGATCTTTCTAACCACCCAAGCAGTTGTCTTAAGTGTAGTCATAGTTTCTATGTCTCTCTGCTTTATGTAGTAACAGTTCGCCCATTTGATCCAGAGTGCATCCTTTTTCTTTGTCGATGCCCATAATTGTTTTAAGATTGCTGATTTACTCGACAGTCCCCTATTGATGATGTTTAAGCCACCAGCAGCCTTTGGTTGGCATACTTTGTCCCATGCTATTAATGCTTTCCTAAATGTAGCACTTGTACCAGTTCAAAAATAGATTCTACATATAGTTTCAATCAACTTCATAATTCTCTTGGGTAGTAGAAAGATTTGTGCCCAATAAGTCTGCACACCAAAGATTGCAGACTTGATTAACTATGCCCTTCCTGAATAGGAGAACATTTTAGCTGACCAGCAATTCACTCTTTCTGTGATTTTCTCCATCAATGGTAGGCACTGTTGTATATTTAACTTCTTGGAAGACAAGGGTACTCCCGGGTATTTAAATGGTAGGGAGCCCTCTGCATATCCTAGAAAGCTTATCAGTGTATCTTTAAGATCCTTGGGAACCCCAGCAATGTAGATGGAGCTTTTGTCTGCATTTGCCTGTAGACTAGATGCGGTAGAAAACCTTTGAAAGCTTTCCTGAAGTATGGTGAGTGAATTAATATCTGCACTGCTAAACATTAGTAAGTCATCAACAAAATAGATATGTGTCACCCCTAGCTTCTTGCATCTTGGGTGGTACTTGAACTCTTTGATCATGGGCAGCTAGTTCATCTCCCTTTGCAGGTATTCTATTGCAACTACAAAAAGATAGGGTGACATTAGGTCCCCTTGCCTGATCCCTCTCTTAGCCTGGAATGGTTTGGTAAGACCACCATTGAATAGCAGTGAATAAGAAACTGTGGTTACACATTCCATGACCCAATTTATAAACTTTTGAGGAAATCCAAGGTCTGCTAACATGCACCTGAGGAAATGCCAAACCAATGAGTCATATGCCTTTTTAATATCCACTTTCAGTACACATCTGGGAGATATACCTTTCCCATTATAGCCTTTAAATAGTTCATGGCTAAATAGGATGTTGTCAATAATACTTCTTCCTTCTATGAATGTTGATTGTGATTTCCCAATAATCACCTCTATCACTTTATTAAGTCTGTTGGTCAGTATCTTAGCAATAATCTTGTACAATGCAGTGCAGCATGCTATTGGTCTGTAATCTTTCACCTGAGTTGATGTTGGAACCTTATAGATCAATGTAATAGTAGTGCAGTTCCATGTTGTCATCATTTTCCCTGTGTGAAAGAAATGCTTCACTGCTCTATAGATGTCCGGCTTCACAGTCTCCCATTGCTTGCTGAAAAATTCTATAGGGAACCCATCCACTCCAAGAGCTTTATCATTTGGCATGTCTTTGATGGTTGCATCAACCTCCTCTAGTGATATGTCCGGTATTAATTCCTGCTGGTGGTTTAAGGTGAGGCAATTTCCACTTTTAATGATGCTTCAGTTTGGGCAGGGCATCAATCCATTTGCATCACCCATAAGCTTTGTAAAGAATGTAAGGAATTCTTTTTCCACGGCCTTTGGATCACTGATCTTTATTCCCACATCATTATATATAGAAGTAATGGCATTCTTGCTGGCCCTGATCTTCATCTGTGCATAGAAGTATTTTGAGTTGGAGTCCCCGTGTGCAATCAGCATTTGATCAAAGGGAGTAATGGCAAGTGCTGCTTGTATACATTCTAAGCTTTGTCTAGATTGATTTAACTTTTGCGCATAGGCTGCCATGGAATTGTTCAGTCCCTTTGTTTCATCTTTTAGTCTTTTGAGATTTTGCCATATATTTGTCATTGGATCCCCACTCCCATGTATTTGCCATACTCTATTCACAAGGGGTGAGAAATCTTGATGTCCCATTGTCACCAAGTAAATCTTGAAAGGCTTGGGTGAGTAACTATTCTTTTCCATAACTGGATCATGACTAGTGAGATCGGATACTCCAGGGGCTAGGTAGTCTGCTTCTATTTGCCCATACACCTGAGTCCAGCTAAAGTTCCCAAAGGCCCAATCAATTTTACTATAAACTCTAATACTTGCTTATTGTTTATTACACCAGGTGAAAAAGCATCCATTGAGTGGTGTTAACTGCAAAGAGTCAATACATTGCTTGAAATTATGTACTTCACCTAATGTAACTGGTTCCTATTCTATCATCAGTGCGCAATATATTATTGAAGTCTCCACTAATAAGCCATGGTGTTTCCTTTATTCTAGTTTCTAGACATCCAATAATATCTATTTTATTCTTTTTCAGAAAAATTCCCAACTCCTTCTATTTATAGGGCTTGTTCGGCCCTCTAATAGTCCAAGTACACACTATCATGGGGGTTTGAATGCAGGATCATTTCTAGCCTCTTCCAGTCTAGAAGAGCTTGGCAAATATTCTTCTAGGATCATAAATCTATTTACACTGATGCCTCCTTTATGTTGAGGCAGCTGTCCTAGTTCTGTATTTTGCCTTTGTTGAATTCTGCATTCACAATTCCTCCTGAGTAGTTTCCTTAGAGAATCTGCAACAACTATTTTTGGTTTGCCATTTCCAGCTTCATCCTGTAGAGCTCCCACCTTTATTGCATCTTCTTCATTTCCATGCTCTACAGGTTCCTTTGGTTTCCATTCCTGCACTATTTTTTTCTTCCTTTCCCTTTTCCTTCTTTTTGGTGCCTGGAATTCTGCCTCTTCAGTGTTTTGTTGGTTCTTCCTCTAGCACTCAAACTTATCATGGCCAAAGTGATTGCAATCTATGCAGAACTTTGTTTTCTAGTCATAGGTAATTTGTTGCTGAATAGTTCCTGAAGGTCAATATCTACACTCTCCACTAGTGATTTTGTGATATCAACCATCACTAGGACTCAAGTATATGAAATTTTATTGAGATTAGCTGTATATCTATCATTGTACATAGGGGATCCAATAGCATTATCCACTTTGCTAAGTGCATCTGCAATCCAGTACCCAACAGGCAAACCTGGGAAATGAACCCACAGAGGGTTGGTAGTGATGCATTTAGGATCAAAATGGAGGTCTCTTTCCCAGTTTTGTAAGATAAATGGCTTATTGTGGTATGTATATGGGCCTGCTTGCATTACTAGATCTCTATCCTCAATTGTTGAGAATCAAAAGACATAGTAACCATCACTGTGATACATAATTTATGGCTTTGAAACAAAATCCCAGACAGACATAATAAAGTTCTCCATAGATTTTTCATACGGAGGATCTCGTATTACATACCCAATTAATGCAGTAGTCCAATGGTCATTTAGCATTTGGACATCTTCCTCGACAATTTGAACTACAATCTTACCATCTCGATTACAATGAGGACATAATCCATTCGCATTCCCATCTGAGAGTTTCGATTTAGCTTCCTTAGGTATTTTTCATGTTGCTTCGTCGATTTTTCTCCTTGAGCTCCTGGTACTTGTTCTTCTAGAGTTGGGGATGGCTGCACGGAAGATCCAACCTCTGAGAACTGTAGTCTCCGAGGTATTTCTAGCACTTGGATTTTACCCTTCTGATTCTCCTCAACCGCAATTTGATCTGCATTGTTCCATTCGCTTTCACTGTTACATTCCTTTTCAAAGTTGCTTTCACTTTCCTATCTAATTGGTTAAAATTGAGCTGGGAGGAAACTTCCAAAAGTTAAAGGAGTGAATGCATGTTGTCCAGTAGTTGCTGGAGTAACAGTTGAGCTCGCCGTTGCAGGTTGTTTCCGTCGCCTTGCCATCGTTGGTGCACGTTAGCCTTTCTTGGCTAAACGTGTGCGAGGGAGAAGTCAGCCGGATTCGATCCTACTAAGACGCTCTGATTTGTTCACTATTGGCTTGCCTAACGGCAACGTTGGGTGCCATCACGGCCTATAGTGGGAAATGGGTCATGACACAGCCTGTTACTTGATCAATCAGAGTCCATCAGTTTAATTGGAGTTTGATATCCCAAAGAGAGTTTGGACCAACAATGAAGTGTCCTACTCGCATATGAAGGTGATCGATTGCAGAGCTTCTGTACATGTACTGAAGCAGCAGAGAACAAAGTTGGATGATAAATTCCTTGCACATTCATTGAATATGGATATGAAGAGTTTGGGTATAGATTGTGAGATCCTGCAAAGAAAAAGTCATCAGAAGCAGAGATGTAATCTTTCGAGAAAGTGAAGTAGGAACTGTTGATGATTAGACAGAGAAGGCCAAGAAAACGAATGGTATAATTCCTAGCCTTGTTACCATTCCTTCTACTTCTAACCATCTCACAAGTGTGGAAAGTATAATCGACGAAGTTTCCGAGCAAGGGAAACAACTTAATGAGGTTGTTGAGCAGGGGGAGAAACTTGATGATGATGTCGAGTAAGTGGAGTACCCTACTCAGGAAGAAGGACAACCTCAACCTTTAAAGAGATCAGAAAGGCCAAGGGTAGTTGCACGCAAATATTCTTTCACAGAATATGTCCTCATCATTGATAAACGAAAGCCAGAAAGTCTAAAGAAGGTGCTATCTCATCCAGAAGTGTATGAAAGCCATACAAGAAGAGATGAAATCACTATATAAAAATATACGTACAAATACAAATGGGTCTTTAAACTCAAGAAAGATAGAAATAGCAAGTTGGTAAGATATAAAGCTCGATTGGTGGTAAAAGGCTTCTAACAAAAAAATGTACTGATTTTGATAAACTTTTCTCATTTTTTGTAAAAATAATTTTCGTTCAAATAATTTTGAGTTTAGCAGCTAGCCTAGATCTTGAAGTGGAGCAGTGGAATGTGAAAACTATGTTTCATCACGGAGATTTTGAAGATGAGATATAATATGGAGTATCTAGAAGGATTTGAAGTAGCTGGAAAGAAACAGATGGTGTGCAAATTGAATAAGTCTTTATGGGTTGAAGTAGGCACTAAGGCAGTGGTACATGAAGTTTGACTCATTTATGAAAAGTCAAGCATACACAAAGACCTTTTTAGATCCTTGTGTATAAAGTAACTTTATTGTTTTGTTATTATACTAATGCCATGTTAATCGTAGGAAAAAATAAGGAGCTGACTGTAAAGTTAAAGGGAGATTTGTCCAAGTCATTTGATACGAAAGACTTGGGCCCAACACAACAAATTCTAGGGATGAATATTGTTCGAGAGTGAACATGAAGAAAGTTGTGGCTATCTCATGAGAAGTACATTGAACTTGCACTGGAATGCTTCAACATGAAGAGTGTTAAGCCAGTCAACATACCTCTTGTTGGTCATCTGAAGTTGAACAAGAAGATGTGTCCTACAACAAAGGAGGATAAAGAGAGCATGACCAGAGTTCCTTATTCTTTAGCAGTCGGAACTTTGATATATCTAATAGTATGCACCAGACCAAATATTGTTCATGCAGTTGGTGTTGTTAGAAGGTTCCTTGAAAATCCTGGAAAAGAGCTCCGGGAATCAGTCAAGTGGATGCTCAGGTACTTGGAAGGTACCTCCGAAGATTGTTTGTGTTTTGGAGGATCTGATCCAATCTTGAAGGGCTTTATCCTAGCATAGCAGTCTAGAATGTAAAAAAAATTTACTATCGCCTACCATAAGAGGCGAAGGTAAGGTAAACTCGGCCAATATATGAGACCTGAAGTGCTCATTTACACGGATGCTAATATGATATGTGATCTTGATAATCAAAAATCTACTACTAGATAACTATTATTTTCAGGGGAGCTATATCATGGTAGTCGAAACTGCAGAGAATTATCTTGTAAAGAAGTTGAATACGGTAATCAATTTTGTCTGAACAACAAAAAGGGAACAGGATGCTTAAAAATATTATGGTTGAACCCTGATCTCTAGGTTACCTACATACCTCTGGTTTTACGAGAATCAAGCCACGTGTAGGTCTGTCCAAGGGCGAATAATATCCTCGAAACAATTTATGAGCAGTTATAACTTCAAAAAAAGGTATATAAATAGAGGCCTTGAATAGAAAGAGTGATAGGATTGAGAGATGTTACATAGCGGTATATATATATATATACACATATATATATATATATATATATATATATATATGAAAACGGAATCCGTGGGTGAAACATTAAATATGGAATGAGGATGGCTAAATAACAATATTTAAAATGATAAAGGGGTGTAGTGCTAAAGCAAAAACAAAATCAAGGATTGCTTCAGTTTGATAGTACGATTGCCTTCTGTTTAGCTTGAAAATGATAATAAAAATTAGATTTGATTTTGTGGTTCTAAAAATACGTGATCTATTTTTATGCTAGTTGTTAGGCAATAGATGCTAAGTGAAAGATTAGAAGATAAGATAAGAGCTTGTAGATAGTGTAATAATCAAACCGAATGACTAGAAATCGGGGCCTCGAGCTGGCGTATACGGGGCCTCGAGGTCGAGTCGGATGCCCGGCTAAGGGCAGTCGATGAAGGATTAACAGTTATGATAAATTTGATGGCGGCCCTTTATGACCAATAATGAGCAATAAATGAAGAACAATTAATGAGATGTGATAAATATAAATAAGACAATAAATATAAGCAATAGACTCAAATAGAGAGTATGTTTGAGTTAGAGAGCAGAGAACGTCCTTGTATTGAATGTAGTGCATTGTATATATCCCTTTACAAAATGACAAGGGTCCCCTTTATAAATGAGGGGAATCCTAACATAGTACAAAGTGCATTTATTAAAAAGATATGAGGTTGGTACAGCCATTTAATGCCATTGTACGGGCAAGCCAGGTCAGCTTTAATCATATGCCTTGGGAACTTCCCGCCAACGCATCATAACCGTCGCTTTATGCTGCCTCGAGGTCGATCGTTATGAACCTTTAGGGTCGAACTCCAAGCTTAACTTCGAGCCTTCCGGGGGTGGTCTCTACGAGGTGCCCTAATGATCATAAAATCGAGCCCTCTGATTTTTACCGTATACAGATAGTCCCCACGTTTCTTAGATTAAAATGATAAGAAATGATTTTGACACAATTCTCCTCGAGCCTCTTATGATGATGTCATGCTTATGGCGCCAGATTTTGCGATAGCTGAGATGTCCCATCGATACGTCCTTTCTAGAAACATTCAATGTAGCGCTGGTTTATTTTCTCAAGGCGACAATATCGCCACCGATCCGTCCCCCAATAGGCATTGATTGCGCCTGTCGATACGTTTTCCAAAGACATTGATTACGCCGTCGGTTACGCTGCCATCCTTACCTTCCTATAAATGGAAGTTTTCTTGAACCAAAACCTCGTTCAATCGTTCTTCAACAGCCCTTTACTCCTTTCTTCTCTTCATCCTCATCCAACTCTATTTCCCATGTTTGAAGCCCATGGCCATAAGGTCACACGGCAGTGTTCTCATCAGTTATGCCATGGCTCTTTCCCAGAGCTTTCCCCTACTGAGTGGGATTGCGCTGGTTTGTTGTTGTTGTTGTTGGCCCGAAATAATGAGAGAGGAATCTCAAATTATCTTCGCATTAAAGGACATGCGGACTATGAACTTCTGCTCATCTCTCTTAACTACCTGGTGCGGCGCTTCACTCCTTTTGCTTTCCGTGGAGTGAGGTGGAGCCATCTATTAACTGTTGCATCCCGCACCGGTGCAACATCTCAATAAGTGGCTTCACAATAGTAGTGCTGGCGAGACCCATACTCGCCAAATTTTCACCCAGCCACTTTTTCATCTTTTTCAGCTTCTTCATCTTTTTCTGATTCTTCATCGTTTTATGCTTCTTCATCCTTTTCCGCTTTGGAGGGGGTTCTCGAAGACATCATTTGGAAGGTCGAGATGGGTCCCCGAGGGAATGGTTCTCGCAGACGGCTCCCGAAGATGCATCCCCGAGGGTAGGTTAGACCTTTAGCCGTTGTTTTTTGTTTCTTTGTAAGGACCCTTCGTGGGATTTTGTAACCATGTGTAAGGACCCTTCGTGGTCTTTTGTAATCATCATTCATTAATACAAAATTCTTCTTCAATTAGTCTCTGATTTATGCCGGATTTCCTTTTTAGTTGTGTTTGCGAAGAATCTGAGCATGTGATTTTACCGATCGGTCCAAATATCGGACCTGGGCGTAGGAATTTCCTCGGTTTTTGATTAGTAAATATGATTATCCCTCGGATCCTTTGCCGTTCCTCGGACCAAGTCCGGGTTGACTTGATACAAACTTAGGTCATCGGAACCGGCGACTTCGAATTGAGTGAGAGTAGGGCCTCGATTTTTAGAATAAAACTTAGGCCTATTAGACCCCGTCGATAATCCTCGAGGGATAATTTGCTTGAGCCTCTGAGAATAAAAATAAAATAGCCCTTAGGCTTTCACAGATATTCCTCGAGAGTTCACTCGAGCTCGGGCGACCTGAAAACTTGTTTTGAACTTAGAGTGAAGATAGCCTTAAGGCGTTATAGATAGACCCCGGATGAGGGTGCGCCTAGACTCGGATAGCCCCTGAATTAAAGTAACCAAGAGGACGTTTAACTTTATCCGAAGGCGAAAAATAGCCCTAAGGCCTTATTGGTAGTTTTCGAGTGAAAATTGGCTCGGGCTCAGGTAGCTCGAGGGCCAGAGAATCGGGTGAATGATCCGTATTCGCAATAGCAAAAATCCTCAAGGTAGGGTACCACCTCGAGGTCAGGCTTATATTAGTAGCTCCTTAGAGCTTATCTTTCGTTTTGACAGAGATCCTCGAGATCGGGCACCATCTCGAGGCTTGTAATGAAGTTAATGGCTCCTTAGAGCCTATCTTCTTTTTGAAAAAGATCCTCGAGATCAGGCACCATCTCGAGACTTGTAATGATATTAATGGCTCCTTAGAGCCTATCTTCTTTTTGACAGAGATTCTCGAGATTGAGCACCATCTCGAGGCTCATAGTGATATTAATGGCTCTTTCGAGCCTTCAGTCATGGTAGCACAAATCCTCGAGATCGGGTACCATCTCGAGGCTAGGTTGATGCGGGGGTCTTTGATCCCCAAAACATCGTACGACAGCATTAATCGTATGACATGGTTATGAAACAACCAAGGCGATGTACATCTTCCCAAAGTGATAATGGCTTAGTCAGTATTTTTAATTGGCCTTTGAGGCAGGCGGACAGTCACCGCTTGCTCTATATATAGGTTTGTCTTCCCTCCTTTGAGGATTCCGCTATTCTGAGTAGCTATCCTCCTTCATAGAGTTCTTCTTTCCTGCTTTAGGTCCTTCACCATTTTAACTTTGAAGCCCTCGCTCAAATTCCCGCTGCAATTCTCTGATTTTTCCACAGTTATGGCTGCTACGCCAGGATCCGTTCGGCAAGGAGAAGGAAGTTCCGCCTTTGGTTCTCGCCTGGTTGGTGGTGCGCCGCTAGTGTCAGGCCAGCCAACCTCGGGACATTTTGTTTCGAGGGGGGACTTTTCGTCAGAAAAACCTCCCAATGTTTAGGGTCATTGGAAGTATGCCTCGAAGTTTATTTCTTTAATAGGAGAGGGGCACCTTGAGTCAGTGAGGAAAGATTGTGTATGGGGGGGGAAGGTAGTACTCAGGTACCTTCCCCGGAAGAGAGCATCATGGATCATGCCGAGGGGTTTTTGAACGTATACACATACCCCTTTATGCTGGGCCCCCTTAATAGGGTTGTGCTCGACTTCTGTCGAAAGTATCGGGCTACCTTGGCATAGGTTCATCCGTCGTTTTTGAGAATAGTATTGATGATGAGATTCTTTGCGGAGGAAGCAGGGCTTGAGTTCACCCTTAGTCATCTCATCGGGTTGTACCGTCCTTTTCACCACCAAGGCTTGTTAACCCTACGATGGCGATCTACGAGGCCCTTCGTTATCGATGATGAAAAGGATGGGGACCAGGGATGGATGAACGATTTGTCCGAGTACGGACTGTTGACATTATCCCCGCGGAGTTTCTGCCATTTCCCGAGGAATGGAATTTTACACGTAAGTGGTACACTTGTGCCTTCGTTATTTTGCTTATGACGGCGGCAGGCTCCGCAAATGCATCTTTCTTTCCCTTTCTGCAGCAATTCCATGGATGCCCTACGAGGTCCCTGACCTGACGGATTGGGCTTGGAAGTTGGCGACCCGCTCGACTTATGATGAACATAAGTGGCGAGACTTGTCTAAGGGTAGATGGGAGGCAAAACACCACGGTACGTGCTATGTGTTTTGCTCCTTTTTTGAAAGGCACTTTCTTTTTATGCGCACTAACTCCGTCATTGTAGGCATTGGGAAGTTCGTTGTGGTGACATCGTGCCCTCTCGGAGAGGGAGAAGGATCGTCAGCTTTGGGGCCGAGGAATAATAATAATAAGTGAAAGGGCCCTCGCAGGGCGACGGTGCTTATAGCAAGACGAGTCCAGCCCGGAGGCTAAGACAGTATGTAACAGCTGAGCATGCAACGCCTGAGATCTCTGACTTTAGAAAAACGGTCCCTCCTCCGCTGCCATCTTCTTTTCCCGTCGAAGGTACCTCGAGAAACGAGGGTTGTCTGTCGCCGATTTCTTCTCCCGATGAAGGTACTACGAGGGATGTTCGAGGCCAGAGGCCGCATATATCGGGCAACCGTATCCCAACCGGGAGCGGTTTTACTGGGGTTGATGGAGCCAGACTAGTAGATGTGCGCTCGACTTTTGAGGAGGCTCAGCGGCTCTACTCAGTGGTGAGTTTTGGCCGAGCGTATTGATTTTTTTTTAGTTTTGCAATTTTTACTCTCTCATTGAGTTTTTTCTTCATAGGCTTTTAACAAGCTCAAGTCTGAGGTGCTCCGTCGTGAGGCCAGGCTACGAAAAGCCGTGGACGGGGAAAAATCCCTCAGGCTTTTTTGCGATGAAAGGGAAGACGAGTTGGCACACTTGCGGTATGAGGCGAGTCGAATCCTGAACTATGAAAGCTACCTTGAGGAGCAGGTAATTTTTGTTCCAAGGAGAGTGCGTGTTTCTTCTTCTATCCTCTGAGGTTATTGTTTCCTTACTTTAGTTCCAGAAAAAGACAGAGGACCTGGAACGCCTTCGGAGCGAAGTTGGTCAAGCCAAGTGTGAATGTGATGAGCTAGATGCTCGGGCGGAAACCCATGTTGCGGCTGAGAAGGATGCTTTGGCCAAGGCTTCCGCCCTCAAAGTACAACTCCGCAACGCTCATGAGAATAGCTCGGTCCGAACGGATATGATAACAAAGCTCGAGTCTGAGCTTCTAGAGAAGAAGGTCGAAGTTGTGGATGCCCGGCTGAAGCCGAAGCGATCCAAACTAAGGCTGATAAGAAAGTGGCCGTCTATTTGAAGGACGCTGCCGATGCTCGAGCTGAGCTGAGAGGGGCTCTTGACCGTGAGAGCAGAAGCAAGGAGTATGCTCGATGCAAATCTCGAAGGGAAACCCTCGAGGAGATCCATGCTAGGGGCTTTGATCTCTCGGAAGAGATAAAGCAGGCAAAGGCGGACGAATATGATGCCAAGTTCCTTCTGTACGATGTCGAAGACAACGGGGAGGAGGCCGGTGGGCCACAATCCCCGAAGGGAACGTAGACTTAGGCTTTTTTCTTTTCAATATTGTGTATGGTGTTCCTAGAAGACTTTGTAAGTGAAGCCTTATGTAATCAAAAAAGGAAACCTTTTGGTTCCATTCTTCTTTGCATGTGCGTGTCTTTCTTTGTTTTAAATTTTGACGCTCTGCCAACGATTGGTCGGATAGGGCCTTGGGGCAAAACCCCTTAAGCTTTCAATATGGTCCCGAGACTCGTCGGGCTGGCCTGTAGGCTCTTATGCTTTTGCCTTTAGGCATTTTTGACCGTTTTTTATCTTCGAGTCGGGTTTCGACTTTAGTTAATTGATCTTCAAGTTTTTGGATTTTAAGCTGGCCCTTAGGCTCTTACGCATTGGGTCAGTGCGCGACCTTTTAGTATAAGCCGGCGTTTAAGCTCTTATGCTATTGCTCTTAGGCATATTCAGTTAACTATTTCGGGTTCGGTCTCCGATTCGGGTTTCAACTCGAGCTCATTGACCCTTAAGTTTTTAAATTTAAGGCTGGCCCTTAGGCTCTTACACGTTAGGTCGGTACAACCTCTAATATGGGTTGGAGACAGTGGCTCTTACGCATTGGGTCGGTACGACCCTTTATATGGGATGGCGACAGTGGCTCTTACGCATAGGGTCGGTACGACCTCTAATATAGGCTTTACTTTTCCCTTGTTAAGGACTTTTTGGAAGTGTGTTTGCCTGACTCTTCGACGGTTCGTTAAATCCTCGATTGTGAGTCATTATATGGCGATGAACGAGCACCTCGGGAGGTTTTGCTCTGTGGCTGAGTATTTCGAAGCCTATAGTTTAGAGCTGACATGGTCGAAGCTCTTTTGCCTATGCCGAGGGTAGCCTGTTTAACTTGTTCTTTTCGAAGTATTTTCGAAGTAATTAAGGCCTGTGATTTTGTAGCGACGTCGCGTTAGTTTGGCCGAAGCCTTATGACCATAGTCATTTATGTTTGGTCGTAGCCTTTTAGTTCCCGAATGAAGTAGTTTTGGCGTCTATATCGAGGGTATGCCTTTTTAGGGGTCTTATAAGTTCGAATATATAGCCTTAACTTTAAGGTCCGGATAATGCCTTTTTGTAAGGTCTTATAATTTTTATATGCCTTACTTGAGGTCTTACAGTTTTGGTTCTTGGTACAAGTATGGTTCATGCCTTGCTTGAGGTCTTACAGTTTTGGTTACTTGGTACATATAGTTCATGCCTTGCTTGAGGTCTTACAGTTTTGGTTATTTGGTACAAGTATGGTTCATGCCTTGCTTGAGGTCTTACAGATTTTGGTGTTGCCTTATAAAGGTCTTACGAGGTCGAGGTTACCCATATGGGGTCTTATGGCCTCGGGTTTTGATAAGTCGATGGGACGGCAATTGGAGGCAGTCCCCGAGACATTGAAAGTTTTCTTGGCTCTAGAGCCATTTTTGTAGACTTGACGTTGCCTCATTGAGGGCTTACGAGTTTGAAGCTTCCGAACCGGGGGTCATACGGTTTCGAGTTTTTGACGATAGTTCCCGAGTGTTCGGGATGTTTTTGGCTTCTGGAGCCGTTTTTGTAACCTTGATGTTGCCTTATTGAGGGCTTACAAGTTCAAAACTTCCGACCCGGAGGTCATACGGCTTCGAGATTTTGACGCCAGTCCCCAAGTATTCGGGACGTTTTTGGCTCTGGAGCCATTTTTGTAACCTTGATGTTTCCTCATTGAGGGCTTATAAGTTTGAAGCTTCCGACCCGGAGGTCATACGGCTTCGAGTTTGTGACGTCAGTCCCCGAGTGTTCGGGACGTTTTTGGCTCTGGAGCCATTTTTGTAAAAAAATATCGAACTTCTTTGAAACGCGAAATGCTTTGATGGAGGGGAAAGTATTCTTTGATTACTTGGTACAAGTATACACATTTTTGCTATCAAGGGCTCGGTTATTCTATACGGACACGGTTCGTTCGATCTTTGGCCCGGTACATCATTTTCCTATCGAGATCCCATTTAGCACATCTTGGCTTCTCCGAGGAGGTGACCTTCCAGGGGATTCCCCCCAGTATTCGAGGTTGATTGAAGAGAAGCCTTGAATACTTATTGAGTCTTCCTTAGATAGCATATGGATGTTGCCTCGTTAAAAACCTTGCCGGTAAAACCCTTCTTGGGATAAACACCCGGTCGAAGGAAAAGAGTGCAACGTATGCTTTCGAAACCTAAGGCCTTTGAGTTGGAAAACGCTTCGGCCATTTCGATCGGATACCTGCACACAGGTTAGTGTAAAATGTAACTAAAAAAAAGAGATGATCATACCTTAGTGTTGACTGTGCTTCGGGCCTCGATATGTTTTAATCGTTTGTTCTGAGGACGCGGTATGGTCCTTTGCTTT
The DNA here is from genome assembly GCF_001879085.1 of Nicotiana attenuata. Taxonomy (NCBI): domain Eukaryota; kingdom Viridiplantae; phylum Streptophyta; class Magnoliopsida; order Solanales; family Solanaceae; genus Nicotiana; species Nicotiana attenuata. Next base: position 183,273 of record NW_017671344.1, read on the forward strand.
GTTTAGTCGGGTGTAGGTTATTTCTATTTTACTGTTTGCTTATCCTTTGGCTCCTTCGATGGTGGAGGTATTGGCGTCGGTGCCACATCATGCACCGCAAACATCTCTTTTGCTGCATGATGTTCCCCGTAGACGGTTTTTATCCCATCCTTTGTCGGAAATTTAATCATTTGATGGAGGGTGGATGATACTGCTCTCATGCAGTGTATCCACGGCCTTCCGAGCAATGCGTTGTACCTCATGTCTCCTTCAATGACATGAAACGTTACATTTTGGGTTGTGCCGGCCACGTTGACCAGGAGGGTGATTTCTCCTTTCGTTATTTCGCTTGCCATGTTGAATCCGTTGAGGACTCGAGAGGTGGGCACAATCTTGTCGAGCAGTCCGAGCTGCTCCACCACCCTCGACCTGATAATGCTGGCCGAGCTACCTGGATCCACAATCACACGCTTAATTTGAAATGTATTTACAAGAAAAAAAATTACCAAGCGGGGTGCCTCTGTCGGCCCTGTGCCTATCGAATCCTGCTTTGCTCACGAGCCCCCGAGGATTCTGACCTCGATCCATCCTTCGGTCATTTCGGTGTATGTTGCGCCTTGGGGCATTTTTTTATCTTCAGTGTATGGTTTATATCTTTCTTTGTTTGGCTTTGGCTCCTTTGTCGGAAGCCTGCTAGGATATACCGAGCCCGATGGGGCTCCTAGTTGGTCGTCCTCGACCATGATTTTTTATTGGTATCGGTTGTGAACATTCGACCAAGTTACGGCGGAATATTCAACTAAGTTCTGCTTCAGCTGCTTCGAAGCTACTGAGCTTCGCTCGTTCAAGCCTTGAGTGAAGGCCTGCACTGCCCAATCATCGGAGACTGGTGGTAGCTCCATTCTTTCCGTTTGAAAGCGAGATACAAACTCTCGCAGCATCTCGTTCTCCCTTTGCTTTATTTTGAAGACGTCGGATTTCCTTGTAGCTACCTTGATGGCACCAGCATGCGCCTTTATGAAGGCATCTTCCAGCATGGCAAATGAGTCTATTGAGTTTGGGGCTAGGTTGTGATACCACATCATCGCCCCTTTTGAAAGCGTCTCTCCGAACTTCTTTAGTAGGACGGATTTGATCTCGTCATCCTTTAGGTCGTTGCCCTTCACTGCACAAATGTAAGCAGTGACGTGCTCATTGGGGTCCGAGGTTCCGTTGTACTTCGGAAGGTCGGGCATTCTGAACTTCTTCGGAATGGGTTTTGGAGCCGCTTCCTGTGAGAGCGGCTTTTGTACGAACTTCTTCGAATCTACACCCTTCAGGATCGGGGGTGCGCCCGGAATTTTATCGACCCTAGAATTGTAGGTCTCTACCTTCTCGTCGTTGGCTTCTATCTTCTTCTCGCCTGACTCGATCCTCTTTGTGAGGTCCTCGAGCATCTATATGATGACGGGGTCGGCTGCCGACCCGTTGTTGCTTGATCTTTCTGGTACCTGCTCGACTCGGGGAGCCATTTTCGGTGCTACCGTGCTGGGAGTTTTCTGGTGGCTTTGCAGTTGAGCAATCGCCAGCTATTGTGCCTGTAACATCTCGAAGATGTCGTGAAGGCTAACCCCTTATTCTTCCTAAGGCAGCATTTTTTGGGCTTCCTGTTGGTTTTCTTGATGTATACTCCTATTGGTGTGGGAGCTTATCTCAACGTGTTGAGCGTTGTGCGAGACCACGTCCACGGGAATTGGTTTTGGTGCATCCTCAGGGATTCGTGGTGGTACACCAACACCTAGAACTGCTACACCATTTTCTCCATGGTTCTCAAGACCGTGTTTTCATGTACATTTACTGAGTCAGACATTTTGACCTGAAATCAAAGATCTTGGACAAGAAAAAGTGTGAAAGATAACTTGCATTATGTAGTAAACCAGCAAGAAAACAATCACTATTATTTTTAGCCCCACGGTGAGCGTCAAACTGTTTACCTTGAAAATGATAATAACAATTAGATTTAATTTTGTGGTTCTAAAAATACGTGATCTATTTTTATGCAAGTTGCTAGGCAATAGATGCTAAGTGAAAGATTAGAAGATAAGATAAGAGCTTGTAGATAGTGTAATAATCAAATCGAATGACTAGAAATCGAGGCCTCGAGCTAGTGTATACGGGGCCTCGAGGTCGAGTCGGATGCCCGGCTAAGGGCAGTCGATGAAGGATTAACAGTTATGATAAATTTGATGGCGGCCCTTTATGACCAATAATGAGCAATAAATGAAGAACAATTAATGAGATGTGATAAATATAAATAAGACAATAAATGTAAGCAATAGAATCAAATAGAGAGTATGTTTGAGTTAGAGAGCAGAGAATGTCCTTGTATTGAATGTAGTGTGTTGTATATATCCCTTTACAAAATGACAAGGGTCCCCTTTATTAATGAGGGGAATCCTAACATAGTACAAAGTGCATTTACTAAAAAGATATGAGGTTGGTACAGCCATTTAATGCCATTGTACGGGCAAGCCAGGTCAACTTTAATCATATGCCTTGGGAACTTCCCGCCAGCGCATCATAACCGTCACTTTATGCTGCCTCGAGGTCGATCATTATGAACCCTTAGGGTCGAACTCCGAGCTAAACTTCGAGCCTTCCGGGGGTGGTCTCTACGAGGTGCCCTAATGATCATAAAATCGAGCCCTCTGATTTTTACCGTATACAGATAGTCCCCACGTTTCTTAGATTAAAATGATAAGAAATGATTTTGACACAGTTCTCCTCGAGCCTCTTATGATGATGTCATGCTTATGGCGCCAGTTTTTGCGATAGCTGAGATGTCCCATCGAAGCGTCCTTTCTAGAAACATTCAATGTAGCGCTGGTTTATTTTCTCAAGGCGACAATATCGCCACCGATCCGTTTCCCAATAGGCATTGATTGCGCCTGTCGATACGTTTTCCAAAGACATTGATTGCACTGTCGGTTACGCTGCCATCCTTACCTTCCTATAAATGGAAGTTTTCTTGAACCAAAACCTCGTTCAATCGTTCTTCAACAGCCCTTTACACCTTCATATCTTACCTGCAAAACATAAGCATCTCTGAACACTAATAATGATAAAATAATCATGTCAGTATCATGATGATAAAAATTGCAAATATTTAAATACGATGCAATTCCCTTTGGATCATGAGAGGTGCCTTCAGACTACGAGGATGATGGGTCCTCGGCCATGAGGCGCATAATGGAGAATTCACAAGCGCCATGAAATGGTGTCTTTAGGCTAAGAAATGGTGTCTTCAAATGATGGCGCGTTTGAATAATGATGTGCAAAGTTGGATCCGTAGTCCATGAAATGATGTCTTTAGGCCATGAAAATGGTGCCTTTAAGACTGGCACCTTCGGATTATGTAATAATGATGAGTTAGGGAAAGCATATTTGTGTGCTTAGAAGATCATTGTTCGAGTTGTCATCCACTACAGAGAAGCTAATGCACCCACTTTGATGTTGGTTTCTGAGACTCCCCTCCTTCAGTGGCCATTTGCTTTTGGCAGCAGCTTCACCATAAGTTGAGTTCACGTCGGGTTGCTATATCTCCCCAACCCTTGTTTGGAGCAAGTTCAGGAACTATAACGACTCATCTCCTTTCCCCTTGTACTGCCACGATAATACTAATCTGCCATAACTGTGGTACTTTGGAAAACTAAGTAGTTGTGTAAATTTTCTTTAAGTCTCCAGTTGTTATATTTTTTCCTCAATGGCTTCTGATGGCAATAAATGGCATATCCAAAGCAAAGCCTTCTTGCTGATTGTCATTATGTAAATTAAATTTCTCTTCCTCTCCACCCAGTTTTACCACATTTCTGACCCGGAAAAATCTTCCTTGGTGTCGAAAGATTTACCCCGCGTCGAAATATATTGTACTAACCATGTTATGTTTATAGCGAACCATCTTTTTGATCAATCAAAAGAGATTGAAGAAAACGTCCCTCACCCACTAACCATCCTAAAGGACAGCGCGGTGCACTATGCTCCCGCTATGTGCGGGATCCGGGAAGGCCGGACTTCTAGGGTCTATCGTAGGCAGCCTTACACCCTATATTTTTGCAAGAGGCGGCTGTTTTCGCGACTCGAACCCGTGATCTCCTGGTCACATGGCAGCAACTTTACCAGTTACGCCAAAATTCCCCTTCACCCACTAACCACTCTGCTTAGTAATTTTTGCTATAAAAAATATAGAGAAGTTTGACTACATAAGCATGAAAATTAATCCACTTGTTCTAATTTACCCCAACTTTGATAGATTAAGAGGGCGTTTGGATTGGCTTATTTTAAGTGCATATTGGCTTTTAAGCACTTTTTTAGTCTTTGTGGTGTTTGGCAATGATAAAAAAATTTTAAAAACACTTACTTTTAGGCATAAAAAGTACAAAAATAAGCCAAAAAACAAAATATGGGTATTACCAACTTATGACTTTTGACTTTTAGCTTAAAAGCTACTTTTTATATAAGTCAATCAAAACACCCTCTAAAAACTTGGACATCAGATGTCTTAATTATTCCACTTGTGCAAATTTTCCCCAAATTCGATATGGATATTGCGTGAATGCAGAAAGATCGTCATCTTAATGCAAATTGCTTAAACTACCACTCGTCACAACAAGTCAAGCTTGCTTCCTTACCACCAGCAGATTTGTGCTCGACTAGCGAGAAAACAAAGTCAAGGGCTTTGACTTGGCTCGCCTCATCTTCCGACCCAGCATGATCTAATCATTTAGCATATTTTCTTATCTAAATTTGAGAGATGGATTCAGAAAAAATGCCGAAGAACATTCTAGAATCAGCTTGGTAATTCATATCAGACAAAACGGAGTGGTTGCGATGCGAGCTCTTCTGTGGTTGTTATTGTTCTATCAGTATTACAACCTCTGTCTTGGGTATTTCGGGGGCTGGGGGTAGAAGCAATTTGAAGATTTCAACATATACTTCCAGTCAAAACAAAAAATCCATCCTTATTTACATCGAATAAGGACAAATACTAACACTGTTGCACTATAGCCATTGTATAGAGAGCTTTTCCCTGACTAGCTTTCTGCTTTGTTCGACTTCTTGCTTTTCTTTTGTTTTTGCTTCAGCTGAGTAAGGCCTGCAGATGTGATTTTGACATTACCCTTAACTGCAGCAACAAGCTCAGGATCTGTGCATGCCTTCATCAATTCCTTCTCTCTGCTCGTAGCCTCGGGCATGTGACTGAACAAATTCATGGCTGTCTTCGCCGCTGCCAAAGGAAAAAGATTTTGTCTAACTAAATATTTCCCGACATATCAACCCAATAGAATAGAAAAATGGCTCTAGCGAGAGACAGGATACAAATGTGAATATAAGCCAAAATCCATGCACAACTCGGCAAAAATATTTCACTTCTCTGTATAAAACCTTTGACAGCTGCCACAAGTTAAAAAAACAGTGACAGCATGAAATATTACCTTTTCCTTTCTTAACAGTGCCTGGAACCAATTTCACACGATATTTGTAGGATTGTAGAGCATTATAAGGACCACATACGGGCACAGCATATAGTAGAATATCATTTGGCAAAGGATTTCCAGTCAAGTAGTCCACATCATTTAATTTTTCTTTCTCTTCTTCACCAATCTCATGAATATCCTCCTCCTCCATGACTATCCTGTCCCTGTCATTAGCAGCATTATCCGCACTGGTTACAGAATGACCATCCCCTCTATTTACTGTACTTTGCGGACTCTCATCTGAATTTTCCTGACAATCCCGAGAGAGATGACCCACCTTCTTACACTTGTAACATATTTTTGAAGCATCTTCAGGCCCTAAAACCATGAAAACAAAATGAAGTCACAGATTCAGAGTCAATAAAACACTTTGTACGCATATTGGATTGCTACATTTATATTTCAAACCATCCAAGCTTCATCCCTACTATCACCCTGTTTTCCCTCCCACCAATAACCAAAAGCATACAAATCTATAAGAGGCTTCCAAATAGGGACCCGGAAAAGATTCAGAAATTGAACCATTCCCATTTCTGAAAGTTCTTTTGGCATTTAACTGACCTAATATACAACGAAGCAGTGTTGTCAAAGGCTCATTTAAGGCGCGCTTAAGCCCTGAAGCTTAGAAAAGCTCAGGGACGGTGTTTCCCGTTGCTTAAGCTACGCTTCATTGTAGGAAATGTTGAGCACTCATTGCCCATGAGTTCTGTCTTGAATGGAGCGGTACTAAACAAATATAATCGACAAATAAGTGTATTGGTTGTTGAGGAAAACATTAAGAATGAATTTGTTACTATTTTTTGAAATTAGATATATATTTTTATTTTTGTCCTTCATTGAGCCTTTTTTACTAAAGCCCACACTTAAATTTCGCTTTCCGCTTGAAGCCCCAATAGACCTGGATGGCTTTTTAGAGCTTTTCGCCTTTGACATGCAAGGAATGCCACAACAGATGTGAATAACAACGTAAGTTACATGCATTTAATCTACAACACTGTCACTTTTTTCCTTTTTTATGGAAATCAGATTTCTAATTCTAATGCGTCACTGCATAATTTCCATCAATTGCCAAAAAGTGTCTCACCGCAGACAGGCGTATAATACTTAGGCAAATCAAAAAATTGGCTGCAGTAGAACACAAAACATAAGTCAATATTTCACACTGCAGTCAAATGTAGAAAAAGATAGTGTAAGATACCACTTGGCAGAAAAATTATCTATTGCAGAAACCCAATGTAACTCAAAACTGCTTCATTTTTGCTATATAAACGGACGTCGAACTTACCAGTAGTAGCTTTTGCTCCCTTATCTGGCTCTGCATCAACCTTTTCACTCTGGATTGTTTGATCAACCTTTTCTACTTTTCCAGCAGACTGCAAATTCAGTGGAATCATAACTAATGCATGCATTTATGGATAATGAACATGAAAAACTAACAGCAATTGAAGATCTTCGAGAAGAAGTTCATACATTCATTTGTCAATTCATACACTTTGCTGGGAACCCAAGTGTGAATAAGCATCAAATCATGAAGAGAAAAAGATGGTAAATGATAAAAGGAAATCCCATAAAAGAAAAACAATATATCATCAACTGCATGATCTGCGCATCAAGTACGATAATAGGACATAGCAACTGCTAAGTAGGTTAAATGTGTAATGGGAATGAAAGCTTCCGATCATGGATTGGAAATGCTCTTTGGTGAACTTGAATAGATAGTCATGTTCGAGAACTTCTAGCGGAAGGAGATTCTAGTTATGTTGTGTACAGGGAAGATAAAATGGAGAGATTCCACAATCCCCACCCCCCACCCAAAAAAAAGTGACAAACTTCTTAAAAGAAGATTTCACAGAAACTTTGGACAATGGTAACAGGAAAGACCTTAAAGCTCTTTAGGAGAAGAAGGGCAGTGTCAGTGGATTACATCTGTAAGTAATTAGAGACCGGATTGACCACTCTTCAATGAGAGAAAGGCATATTAACCAAACTAGATCAAATAAATTTCAACTGGCATCAAAAGTAACCTTTTTAAGGACTACAACAATTGCACTTGCTTGACTGGGTTTGATCCACATTCACCTCCCTATGGTTGTATAAAAGAAATCCGAGGTAAGAAAGAAAGAAAGGCGTATTGACCAAACCACATCAAATAAACTCCAAAAGCCATGCAAGTACTTTTTGATGCAGGGTGTCCACATCTCCCCCCTGGCCACCCCCACATTGTACAAAAGAAACACTTTTATTTACCTGATTCATATTGTTCAGTTCACAAGACCTCATAGAACTATATGGAGTGGATCCAGAGAGCAGATCAGAATGAGCATCTTTACTTTAGAAGCCTGACCTTTACTTTGGCTATTAGTGCACTCCAAACCCTAGAAGCACCCATCCCACCCAAAAAATGACTGGTTTTAGCAACAGATTTATGACCAATCCAACCTATTATCTGCATCAAATGCATGATATCCACATGGCTTTAGGTTACATAGGCAAAACAAGATACTCTTTATTTTATAAGTACCAAGATAATCTGAGTAAAAGCCTTTTAAGACCCAAAGCAGGAGGCCACATACTAAGATCATTATACCTGCAAAAATGTGGAGTAGAAAAAAAAGGAGCAAACCAAACCATTGAAAATGGAACAGTTATAGAAACACAAACTGATCACAATACTCACCGCCAGCAGAGCCATCCGAATACGTCGCTCCTCCTCATCCTGATCTGCATATTTCTCCTTTATCTTCTTAAGCTTACCCTTTTGCCCGCGAGTGACTTTTCCGCCACCAGATTTAGCATTGTTTACATCGTCCTCGCACTGCTTCTGAGTCTTCTGGTATTTCTCTGACTGCTTCTCTTGCCTAGTGGGTGCACCCTCAGTGCTATCACTGCCTTTCTTAAGCTTTCTTCTTTCAGCTTTTGTAATATAAGGCTTTTCTCTCTGTGTTAATTTTTTTTCTTCATTATCATGCTGCCCTGCAGATCCTAATAGAGGAGGGACCCCATGGTTTTTAGTAGATGCAGTAGAAGATCCAATTTCAAGAGCTCTATCCATAAGATCCTCCAGCTGCGACGTCCCAGAAGTAGCCATTATCCCCAAAGAATCAGATATACCATCATTGTTTAGGCTATTAACTTTAAAAGAAGAGTTGTCTGAATTAGTAGCTTTATCATCAGAGATGCTCAATATGCTATTAGATTGAACTTCATTAGAAATGCCCGCAACACTTGACATATCATTTGGCACATCTGTGATATCTTTATCTACAGTGGGTGTTTCCATTGACAACTCCTCCTCCGAGTTGGAATCAGGAATTGCTAAGGACGGGTCACTTTGTTCAGCATCATTTAATCCTTCATCTTCACCTCTAACCCTCCTTTCATTCAAGTGAAACCCCAAAGAACTTTCATCCAGGCGAAATAATATTCCAAAGCCCATAATAAGAGGGTGTGGCGGAAGAAAATTCTTTTTACCACGGATCATGAAACTTCCAACTGTAAGATATTCACCTGTCGGAGCAGTTTTACTGACCTGATGAGGGTAAACCCACCAAGCACTAGTCAATATCTTTGAGTCCCATGCCTGGCTTTGGCAAACCTAAATCACAATTTAGTAAATATTGTGAGGTTGTTGCTTCCCATCTACAGAGATACGATCAATATGAAATCTGCACAACTTACAGTGTAGCACCCAGCTTGGTTCAATGTGAGAGGAGGTATTGGCATCTCAGGCTTGTGATTCTTGATCACAGTGCTGGAAGCTCCATGGAGCTCTGCATGTACGTACCTATTTCAAGGAGATTTTTGCTCATTCCATCACAGAAACAAGAGAGAAAACCCCAACAAAACTTAACCAAATACATGAGAGTTTATACCCGATTTCATAAAAGAACTAGACATATATTAAACAGGAAGTCATCAATTAGGAAACAGTGTAAAGTTATTATTATATTAAAAAAATACTCAGAATAAATGAATAGGCATGGACTAAAGGTAATGTAGCACAAAAAGTTTAGATCAGATAAGAGCAGAAATTCCACCTTTCCTCTCTTTCTTCTGTCGAACAAGCTATATTCTTACAAGGAGTGCAAAGTTGTCACATTCTATTCCTCTGACTTGCTTATGATTGATAAAGTGCTAATTCGGTTGCTTCATTCTAGCGAGTGTAAACATTTCCTTTTTTGGGTGGTCATCATAAACTAATGTCTCTTTTCCTATAACTGAAAGTTTGAGAATAACGCAACACTGGGAGTTAACATTTCTAAACTCCATATGCTCAATCTATAATATGTCACTGATTGATGGGGCATAGAGTTCAAATATTGATCTGCAAATATTGATTTGACTTGTTTAGTATAAGTGGAAGACGATATATTAAAGCAATGATTAAAAAGATACTCCCTCCGTTTCAATTTAGATAACACACTTACCTTATTAGTCTGTTTCTAAAAAAATGACACATTTCTATATTTAGAAACAATTAAACTTTAAGCTGTCCATTCTACCCACTTTACCCTTAATGAGAAGTTTCTATAGCCACACAAGTATCATGGTCCCACAAAGCTTTTACCCCTTAAGCATTTAGGACCACATGTTTCAAAAGTCTTCTTTTCTTTCTTAAACTTTGTGCCAAGTCAAACTACCTCATCTAATTTGAAACGAAGTAGTTTGATAGAGAATACATCACATCATAGGTTAAGAATTGATTAGTATACTCCCTCTGGTCCACAATAAGTGTCCAATTTGCATTGGGCACACCCACTAAGGAAATACTAAATTCTAGACGAAAATAGTTAGTGTGACTAAACTACCCTTCATTAAATGTTGCACCATAGTTATAGTAGTACTTACTTCTCTTCTCAAATGTGAGGAGTAAATGACTTTTTAAGGATACGTACATAAGAGTAATTTTGGAAAAATAAATTGAATTTTTTCTTGATTATATAAATGGACACTTATTTTGGACCAAAATAAAAGAGCAAATTGGTCACTTATTGTGGACCGGAGGGAGTAATAAATTTGAATTCTTAAAAATTGTGAAAGTTATATAAAATAAAATTATCAGAAAATGGTGCTAAACATTTTGGAATGGGTTAAAATGGAAAGAGTCATGTAAACTGAAATGGAAGGAGTACAACTTTTCATGGGATTCAATATTTGCCCAATACTTTTTCCCAATAAATGTTCATTAAAGACACATTCTTGATTGCCTTCTCAATAACAAAATCAAGTATTTTTCTTTTATGTGGACCTTAGGTGGGCACCCCGCCAAAGTGCAATGGAGGTCACCAACCTACGCCATGGGCCTTCTTGATTGCCCATTGACCCCAATCAATGTTGATTAAAAACACATTCTTTATTGCCTTCTCAACCACTAAATCAAGCATCTTTGTTTTCCTTTATTATAGACCTTAGGCGGGCGCCCCTCCAACGTGCAATGAAGGTCACCAACCAAGGGCATTGGGCCTTCTCAATAACCAAGTCCAGCATCTTAAGTGGTGCTAATCTGGAAACAAATAATCTTGACAACCAAATAGGCTTAATTTACTTACAGATCTCCTTTGGACATGTATCGTTTGACTATCATCTCATTCTGTTGTGCATCACGTCCACTTATGACTAGATAATTCTCACTGCTGATGAACCAATTAAATTTCTCAAACCAGTGAACCTTGCGCATATGCGAAATCACAGCAACCGTCTTTTCCTGCGTATTTATAGTACAGAAGGAAGTGTTGTGTCAGTCAACAGTACAAAGATAAACAGCCTCTCAGATGGGTATATTTAATCACCAAAGAAACTTCAAGTGTAACAATAGGCGTCTCTTGACTTAATTTAACATTTTATCCTCCTTAGTTGCCTGTAACATATTCATCAACAGTCTATAAAGAAACTAAATATATATAAAAAAAAATGAACATATTCACCTACAGCATACAAAACCAAAAGATGCATTTAGATAATTGTGGGGCCAATCACTAAGCTGACAGATGAATTGTGCTGATTCTCATAATCAACTTAAATGGACGATACCCAGGGAACATACTATGAAACAATGACATATCCAAACGTCGTTTTCACACAAGATATAAAAGCTAACAGTTCTATGGAGAAGATTTTTAGGAAATCACATCAATAAAAACTTCTATAGATTCCAATGGGAACTCAAACATCAATGCCCAAAAAGGCCCCAGTATATGGATTATCAAAAAGTTCCTCAGGGCTACAACCACTAAGAAGACAAAGATTTACTGAAAGTCTAATAATTTTACAACACAAAATGAGAGAGGCCACTGATCAAACTTTTAGCTACCTGAGATAGCTGAAGACGTGTCTTTCTCTCAGCAGCCTTGAAAGCTTTTTCATGTGCAGTTAAAGTCTTCTCTTGCTTGCTTTCTTGTCTTTTCTTCATTTCATACCACCGTCGCGCATTTGCATGGGCTGATAGTGCCAGATCAACTTCAACCTATGAAAAGAGAGCATGAAAACTCACGCACAATTACTACCTGTTACAATAGTCATGTAAATAGGAGTAAATAAATAACCCTAATTCAATATATATTAGGAGTAGGACATGTTATGTGTGTGTATATATATAGGGCTCATTGTAACATATGTCAATTAATCAATAATAGATTCTTCTCCCGTGCATTCTCACATGGTATCAGAGCAATTGTGAGAGATTTATCGCTGTGCATAAATTCCAGCGATTCCGGGAAGAGAAATCAGTCACCGGAACCCTTTTTTCCGGCGACTTTTTCAAGCTTGTTTGCGTCTGCTTGTCTGTGTCAGTGTTGTGCAAAATCCAACACTACCACAAGAGTCGCCACTGTCCGGCGACCAAACCCCACAAAAAATCTCCAGCAAACAGTACCCCACGCGCCTCCACGCGCGTGAGCCCACGCGCCGGCGCGTGCACCACTTTCCGGCCATTTTTTGACGAAGTTCCTTCAGGGCAGTTGGATCGCCCTCAAATTCCGAGCATACCCATAATTTTATTTTTCAATTCCGACCACTTTGTTTTTTTTTTTTTTCCGGCGACTACACTAATTTTTTCCGGCAGCTACAGTACTTTTCCGGCAAACACAGTGTTTCCTTCATCTGTTTTAGCGAATTGTCAGTTGATTCTTTTTGTTATTTGGTGATAATCCAACCATGTCTTTGGGAGTCGATGCTTTCGGGTCTAGAAACCCGGGTTCTGGCAATTCCGGTGTTATGATTACCTCAGAACCTTTAATGGGAGGTTCAAACTACTTAGCTTGGGCTTCATCTGTCGAGTTGTGGTGTAAAGGTCAAGGAGTTCAAGATCATTTAACAAAAAAGGCTACCGACGGTGATGAAAAGGCCAAAACACAGTGGGAGAAGGTCGATGCTCAGTTATGTAGTATCCTGTGGTGATCTATTGATTCCAAGTTGATGCCCTTGTTTCGTCCATTCCAGACATGTTATTTAGTTTGGGAAAAGGCTCGTAATCTATACACTAATGACATATCTCGTTTCTATGATGTAATATCGCGAATGACAAGCTTGAAGAAACAGGAATTAGATATGTCTACTTACTTGGGACAAGTTCAGGCAGTCATGGAAGAATTTGAGACGTTGATGCCAGTTTCTGCGAGTATTGAAAAACAACAAGAGCAACGACAGAAGATGTTTCTAGTTCTTACACTCGCTGGACTCCCTAATGACCTTGATTCAGTACATGACCAGATTTTGGCTATTCCAACCGTCCCCACAGTTGATGAATTATTCTCTCAATTACTTCGCCTTGCTGCAGCACCTAGTCACCCAGTGAGCTCATTACAGACACTTGACTCATCTGTCCTCGTATCCCAATCAGTGGACAATCGGGCATCTCATACTATGGAGAATAGACGAGGAGGAGGTCGGTTTGGAAGATCTAGACCCAAGTGCTCTTATTGTCATAAACTTGGCCACACTCGTGATGTATGCCATTCTTTACATGGCCGCCCAACCAAAAATGCTTATGTTGCTCAGACTGAGACTACAGGTAACCAGGAATTTTCTTTATCTGAAGGGGAGTATAATGAGTTCCTTCAGTATCGAGCAAGTAAGCAGACATCTCCACAAGTAGCTTCTGTTGCTCAGACTAATACTTCTGTTGCTGGTAATTCTTTTGCTTGTGTTTCCCAGTCTAGTCCTCCTGGACAATGGGTTGTGGACTCAGCCGCTTCTGATCATATCTCTGGTAATAAATCACTTTTGTCAAATATTGCGTATTCACAGTCTCTTCCCACTGTTACTTTAGCCAATGGGTCTCAAACCAAAGCAAAAGGAGTTGGACAAGCGAATCCCCTACCCTCTGTCACTCTAGATTCCGTTCTCTATGTCTCTGGCTGTCCTTTTAATCTTGCATCTGTTAGTCGTTTGACTCGTGCCCTCCATTGTGGTATATATTTTATTGATGATTCTTTTATTATGCAGGACCGCAGTACAGGGCAGACGATTGGAACGGGACTTGAATCAGAAGGGCTTTACTACCTTAACTCCCTAAAATCCTCCAAGGCATGTCTAGTTACAGATCCTCCGGACCTAATTCACAGACGTTTAGGACATCCAAGCTTATCCAAGCTTCAGAAGATGGTGCCTGGTTTGTCTAGTTTATCCACATTAGAGTGTGAGTCATGTCAGCTCGGGAAACATACCCGAGCCTCCTATCCTCGTAGTATTGAGAGTCACGCAGAGTCTATTTTTTCTTTAGTTCACTCTGATATATGGGGTCCTAGTAGAGTCAGTTCAACCTTGGGATTTCGTTATTTTGTTAGTTTTATTGATGATCATTCAAGATGTACTTGGATTTTCTTAATGAAAGATCGTTCTGAGTTGTTTTCTATATTCCAGAATTTTTGTGCTGAAATTAAAAATCAATTTGGTGTTTCCATTCGCACTTTTCGCAGTGATAATGCCTTAGAATATTTATCCTCTCAATTTCAGTCAGTTTATGACTTCTCAAGGAATTATTCATCAGACCTCTTGTCCTTATACCCCTCAGCAAAATGGGGTTGCAGAGAGAAAGATAGGCACATCATTGAGACTGCTCGCACACTTCTCATTGAATTCTCATGTTCGCTGCGTTTTTTGGGGGACCATTGCTCACAGCTGTGTTATTTATAGTTTAATCGGATGCTTCCTCTTCCCATCCAGAATCAGATTACGTATGCAGTATTGTTTCCCCAGTCACCGTATACTCTGTTCTCCCTCGTGTTTTTGGGAGCACTTTTGTTCGTTCATACCTAGCTAGCCTTTGGAAAGATAAGTTAGTCTCTCGTCGCGTCTCAGTTGTGTCTTCCTTGGTTATTCTCGTGTTCAGAAGGATATCGTTTACTCACTTGATCTTCGTAGGTACTTAATTCCTCTGACGCCACATTTTTTTGAGTCTAACCTTTCTTTTACCTCTTCTGCACCTTTCTGGACCCCCTTGATATATCTGAGGTCTACCTATACCGACCTTTAAGGAGTTTACTATAGCTCCTCTTCACCTTCCGCCACAGAAGTCTTACCCGAGTCTCCTATAGCTCCTCCTTCACCTTCCGCTATAGATAAGTCTTATCCATTCAGGAGTTGAGGGTCTAGTGTGGCTCCTCCTAGACTCCCTGCCACAGGAACACCACTTTTGACATATCATCGTCGTCCGCGCCCAGCATCGGGTCCAGCTGATTCACGTCCTGCACCTGACCCTGCTAATACTGCGGACTTGTCTCCTCTTAATCAACCGATTGCACTTCGGAAAGGTATACGGGCCACCCTTAATCCTAATCCCCATTATGTCGGTTTGAGTTATCATCGTTTGTCATCACCCTATTATGCTTTTCTATCTTCTTTGTCCTCTGTTTCCATCCCTAAGTCTACAGGTGAAGCATTGTCTCATCCAGGATGGCGACAGGCTATGATTGACGAGATGTCTGCTTTACATATGAGTGGTACTTGGGAGCTCGTCCCTCTTCCTTCAGGTAAATCTACTGTTGGTTGTCGTTGGGTGTATGCAGTCAAGGTTGGTCCGGATGGTAAGGTTGATCGTCTTAAGGCTCGTCTTGTTGCCAAAGGATATACTCAGATATTTGGGCTCGATTACAGTGATACCTTCTCTCCTGTTGCTAAGATAGCATCAGTCCGCCTTTTTCTATCTATGGTTGTTGTTCGCCATTGGCCCCTCTATCAGCTGGACATTAAGAATGGTTTTTTACACGGTGACCTTGAGGATGAAGTTTATATGGAGCAACCACCTGGGTTTGTTGCTCAGGGGGAGTCTCGTGGCCTTGTATGTCACTTGCGTCGGTCACTTTATGGTCTAAAGCAGTCTCCTCGAGCCTGGTTTGGTAAGTTCAGCACAGTTATTCGAGAATTTGGCATGATTCAAAGTGAAGTTGATCACTCTGTATTCTATCGGCATTCTGCCTCGAGTCTCTGTATTTATCTGGTGGTCTATGTTGACGACATTGTTATTACCGGCAATGACCAGGATGGTATTACTAAATTGAAGCAACATCTCTTGCAACACTTTCAGACTAAGGATCTGGGCAAACTAAAGTATTTTCTGGGTATTGAGGTCGCTCAGTCTAGCTCAGGTGTTGTGATCTCACAACGAAAGTATGCCTTAGATATTCTTGAAGAGACAGGAATGACAGGTTGTAGACCGGTTGACACTCCGATGGATCCGAATTCTAAACTTATGCCAGGACAGGGGGAGCCTCTTAGCGATCCTGCAAGATATAGACGGTTGATTGGTAAATTAAATTACCTTACAGTGACAAGACCTGACATTTCCTTTTCTGTGAGTGTTGTGAGTCAGTTTATGGATTCTCCGTGTAATAGTCATTGGGATGCAGTTGTTCGCATTCTTCGGTATATAAAATCAGCTCCAGGCAAAGGTTTATTGTTTGAGGGTCGAGGCCATGAGCAGATCGTTGGATACTCAGATGCTGATTGGGCAGGATCACCTTCTGATAGACGTTCTACGTCTGGATATTGTGTCTTGGTAGGAGGAAATTTGGTGTCCTAGAAGAGCAAGAAACAGAATGTGGTTGCTCGGTCTAGTGCAGAAGCAGAATATCAAGCGATGGCTATGGCGACATGTGAGCTAATTTGGATCAAACAGTTGCTCAAGGAGTTGAAATTTGGTGAGATTAGTCAGATGGGACTTGTGTGTGATAATCAAGTTGCTCTTCATATTGCGTCAAATCCAGTGTTCCATGAGAGAACTAAACACATTGAGATTGACTGTCACTTTGTTAGAGAAAAGATACTCTCGGGAGATATTGCTACAAAGTTTGTGAAGTCGAATGATCAGCTTGCAGATATTTTTACCAAGTCCCTCACTGGTCCTCGTATTAACTACATATGTAACAAGCTCGGTACATATGATTTATATGCACCAGATTGAGGGGGAGTGTTAGAATAGTCATGTAAATAGGAGTAAATAAATAACCCTAATCCAATATATATTAGGAGTAGAACATGTTATGTGTGTGTATATATATAGGGCTCATTGTAACATATGTCAATTAATCAATAATAGATTCTTCTCCCGTGCATTCTCACACTACCATTCACGCTCAAATCGCTGCATTTCTTTCAAATCAATCACAAGCATAAGTAAAGGACTTGAACCAACATTAATGCTACACAGGCAGTATATATTAGGTGGGTACAAAAAGTTTTGCCACATATGGGTTCTTACAGAAAAATTAAAGAGAAAATCCAATCAGCAAAAGATTTTCAGGTCACCATACCTTGTCGACTGGTTGTGTTTTTTCATCATCATCCATTTCATCAAGATTGTTGCTTAAGAGCAAAGTCATGCAGTTTCTTTCAAGGTGGAGCTTGTCAATAAGTCCCGCTACAGGATTTCCAGATCTCTTCTCCTCTTTCACCATTCGAGCCAAATCTTCCCAACTCATTCCATTGGCAAGAGCTACACGTACAGCTAAGATAGCAGCATCAACATCTTCCAAATTGTATTCTATCAATTCTGCCATCTTAATACAATGTTCAACTTCTTGCTTTAATGTCACTACACGGTTTTCCTGCATCACATCGGAAAAGCTTTTGAACTCAGAAAACATAGTAGTACAAGGTCCACTGAGATGGTGATGGGACAACAAATGAAGAGCCAATCAAACAAAGCTACAGCAATGTATCACTTCGGAAATATTTTCTATTAGATAGTTGCAGATTTGAAGTAACCGAACATTTTTTTAGATGAAGTAATTGGTTTCACTGATGGCATCAAGAAGATGCAGAATAGTTACAAAAGTAGTGAAAATTGCTAGCTCCAATACAAAAAGGCTCCAACTGAAGCAACCGAACATTGCTAAAGTAAGTATTTCCATATCGATGGCTGACCCAGTTTCTCTTTCATTATGCAAGGAGCTAGCCTCATTAGAAAAAGAGATCATCCAGACAGAAGTCATTTGACAAACTTAAACAGGAAATAACTAGGGTGCAGATTTCTTTTCACCAAAAATAAATGACAGTATCTTTTTATAGGTGGTGTAGGAGTCATTATACTGATTTTAGAATCTTCAATATATGAAGCAGCAGGATGAGGAAAATCTGTTTTCAGTCTTTTTAGTTCTTTATTATGTGTTGAGTAGAAGGACAAAGAGTACAACTGATAAGCATCCCTCCAGTTACTGCAAGCACATAATGGGAGAAAGAGGACAGAGAGAGAGAATATGGAGGATTGTTCAACCCAGGTACAATTCCACGCATCAGTAGCATATAAGTATAATGTTCCTCTTCATGCTATCGAAGAGTGTCTTTTTTTTTAAATGAAGTAGAATCGAAGAAAGTGTTTGGGACGTACATTCTTTCTCATCAAATTCAACATCCTGTCCCCGCAGCCTCAAATCCCAGAAAATTATCGAAAAATACAAAAGAAAATTTTACTCCCGCTATTTTCTCATCAAATCTGCCCAGTATCCACAGGCTGAAATGAGTAAAAATCGCACATTGCTCACACTATAGAAGCTTTAGAAACCTCCAAGAAAGCCAGTGAGCTAATCTACTTTGTCTTCACAACATTGATTCCCAAGTATATCTCTTTCCAGAAATGACAATGCTGCTTTGTTTTTTTTGATAAGTAAATTACATGTTGATGTTTCTGACATATTGCAACATATCTGTACTGCTTATCTACTTTGTCTTCACAACATTGATTCCCAAGTATATCTCTTTCCAGAAATGACAATGCTGCTTTTTTTTTTTTTTTTGATAAGTAAATTACATGTTGATGTTTCTGACATATTGCAACATATCTGTACCGTGGAGTCCTGAAACTTTCATTTATCATCAAGATTTTCTATTAAAAGTATCTCCTGCCCTAGTGGAGATTCTTTTTTTTCTTCCATTGGGACATACTTCAAATGGAAGTAGGTTTCTTTCAAAAAGTAGTATATCATGTCCTACTTATGTCTTCCATTTAAAATACGTACCACTTATCCACTAGTAAAAATCATGACCTGCATGCTTCCTCCCAAAACCTTTTTGCCCCTTTGAGATCAACTATGGCCCATGAACTCTTCCAAGATTAGCCAGCATTTTCACACAGGAATTCAAGTATTCACAGGCTTAAAGGCATACTTCCTAGAGTAATTGAGAGCAACCAACTGAAATGCTTCATTATCATTAAACAGTACATGCGACACGGACCTGGTCAGTGCGGATCTTATTAAGTTTCTGCATTGCAGTGCTTTCTTTGGCTTTTTGCTGTTGTTCGGAACGTTGACTTTCAATCTTACTATAGAACTCATCCAATGCTGCATCAAATGTCTCAAACTTCATAAAATCCCGAGACTTAAACTGATTCAATAACAGTGGGCAGAATTCATCGTACATCTGCAGAAAAGGAAGTCTCAAATAAATCACTCTTCTGAAAGTATATAGGTCCAGAAAAGAAAAATAAATGGCCTCAGGGGCGAAAAAATCTCAAAAAGCAGGATACAAGTGCAACCTTCTCAGAAGCTCCATTATTACACATGCTAGAGTCCTTTTTAGACAAAGCATTTTGCTGCATTAAAATGTAGCCTTCCGGAACTTTCTCACCCAGTATAACGCCCTCCAGCCAGTCGTCAAACTGCTTAACCGCCTCTATCAGAGAATGAAGCATCTCACCTTCTAATTCAAAACCTTTGCCAATCTTTGTATTTGGAACTAAACCAGCATCCAAAATAATGTGCTCAGAAAGTGCTGGACCATAACCTAATGCCTCCCCAAGAACCACCTTCAATGTTGGTGACTTTGCACGAACACCATCATTCATTTTTTTAGTAGAATCAGTAGCTTTTATGTTTTTCCGGTTACCCTGCTTTTGTTGAAGTGCATCAGATCCATCATTCCCCTGTTCATTATCTTCCACGCCTTCATTTTTATCGGTCTTGGCTGAAGACATCAAGGCTGCCTGCAACTTTTTAGTAGTCGTGCGCTTAAAGACACGGCATATTTCAACTGGATATCGATGGCGAGACATGATAGCAAGACCTTTATCATCATCCCTGCACGATTATGAGTTACATGTAAAAGCAAGCCTTGCAAAATTCATGTCCACAGGAATAATCCTAGATGATGTATGTCAAGCTTAGTTGTAAAAAAAAAAAATAATAATAATAATAATAATAACTGCAATAACTTTTTCTTAAAAAAATTGGAATTACCCTTCTGCGCAATGGCTCGCTTCTCTAAGGTTGCATGTTAGCAAGCAAGCGCCTGCCATGGCGGGAAAGAGGGCTCGCATACCATCACAGAAGGCATTAATGGTCCAGGCAGCTTCCTCGCAATCACAGCAAGGGCAAAAGATGACTCTAGGTGTTACAGAAGGTGAAGCAGATGATGCCCAACTTGGATCTAGGTCCAATGAGGTTGAAGAAGAGAAGGCTCAGAGGTTGCAAGCTCAGAAGCAGTGGAATGAAGTGGTTCAGGAGTCGGCTAGTAGTGGGAAAAGTGATCCAGCAAGCGGTTGGAAGAAATCATGGGCAGATGAGGTGGAAGAGGAAGAGATGTCAGGGAAGAAGGCTTAAATTTGGGACAATGTTGATATCTTTAAGATATCGAATGCAGGCTTCAAATTGGGGTATGTTTCTCCATCCATGCATGGTGAGTCCCCTATCGTTGAGATTGAACTGGAGGATATTACTTCTGAGATAGAATGTTGGAGGAATGCAGTTGTATGCTATGTGTTGGGTGCTCAGTGCTCACCCCCGCCCCCCCTTGCTGTGATTAAGGGATACATACAAAGTCTTTGGGCCAAGCATGGGCTGAACAAAATTGTTATGCTTAAGAACGGGATCATCCTAGTTAGGTTTGATTGTGTTGTGGGGAAGAATGATGTTGAGGAATCTATCACTTTGACAACAAACCCTTCATTGTGAAGGCTTGGAGCTCTGATATGGAGTTTACCATAGAGGAGCAGTACACAGTTCCAATTTAGATTAGATTTCCCGGGCTGGACTTTAAGTAGTGGAGTCCAAGAGGTTTGAGTAAAATAGGAAGTCTAGTGGGGAAGCCATTGATGGTGAACCACATTGTTAGTTTCATTGTGTAAATAGTAGTAGATAACCCTAATCCCATATGTATTAGGAGTAGGACATGTATTGCGTATATATATAGGGCTCAGTGTATCATTGTCTTAATTAATCAATAATAATATTTTTCTCCCGTGCATTCTCACATGGTATCAGAGCATCAGTGAGAAATTGTCGCTGTGCATCATTCCAGCGGCCTCCGGGAAGAAAGACCTCGTTACCGTGCAATTTTCCGGCGACTAAAGAGGCTGTCCGTAACAAAACATCATTTTTCGTCAGTGTTGTGCAAAAACCAACACCACCACGAAGTAGATCGGCCTCCGGCGACCAACCCATTAAAATATCTCCGTCAGAAGACCCCCCACGCGCCTCCACGCGCCGCCGGAAAAAAAATTTCGGCGAGCTCCGACCCCACGCGTCGGCGCGTGGCCCCTTTTCCGGCCACTTTTTCGCGAAACTTCTTCAGGACAGATTTCTCTACTCACAATTCCGAGCCTACCCATCTAGTTCAAATCAAATTCCGACCACTTTGAGTTTTTTTTCCGGCGAGCTACAGTGATTTTTCCGGCGTGAACAGTGATCCCAGTAATTTTCTGCTTTTTTCGGCACGATATTATAATGGAATTCATACCCGAAGCCTTTAACGCACAATCGGTTGGATTAAATGCAATGAATCCAACTCTGATGGTTTCTTTACCGGATTATATTGAGTTCCTTCAGTACAAAGCACGTAAACACACATCTTCAGGATTAACCTTCGTTGTTCCAACAAATAGTAGCATGACCGGTGTCTCCCAATCTTCACCTTCTGAGTCTTGGGCCATTGATTCAGGTGCATCTCATCATATTTCTGGTAACAAATCTCTTTTCACTAGTATCTCATATTCTGAATCTCTTCCAACAGTCACAATGGCCAATGGGTCTCAAGCCATGGCAACTGCAATAGGTCAAGCAAGTCCACTTCCTTCCTTACCTTTAGACTCAGTTCTTTATGTTCCTGGTAGTCCTTTTAATCTCATAGCCGTTAGTCGCTTAGCCAAATCACTTAAATCTGTTGTTCTATTTCTTGATGACCTTGTTTTTATACAGGAACGCAGTACAGGGCGGATCATTGGTACCGGACGTGAATCAGATGGACTTTATTACCTTATCCTTGCAAAATCACATGGACTCGCATCTTGTCTTCCTCCAATAACTTCTCTCGTTACTGATTCACCAGATTTATTACATAAACGGTTAGGACATCCCAGTTTGTCAAAACTTCAGAAAATGGTACCTGGCTTATCTCACTTGTCCACTTAGAGTGTGAGTCGTGTCAGCTCGATAAGCATACCCGCTCCCATTTCCCCCGTCGTCTTGACAATCGAGCAGAGTCACCTTTTACTTTAGTCCATTCAGATGTTTGGGGTCCTAGTCGGGTTAGCTCTACCTTAGGATTCCGCTACTTTGTCAGTTTCATTAATGATTATTCCAGGTGCACTTGGATATTTTTTATGAAAAACCGATCTGAGTTGTTTTCTATTTTCCAGACCTTCCATGCTGAAATTCAAAATCAATTTGGGGTTTCTATCCGTACATTTCGTAGTGATAATGCCCTAGAGTATTTGTCTTCCCCGTTTCAGCAATTTATGAACTCCCATGGGATTATTCATCAAACATCTTGTTCGTACACATCCCAACAAAATGGGGTAGCTGAAAGAAAGAATAGACATCTTATTGAAACTGCTCGTACCCTACTCATACAACCTCATGTTCCGCTGCGTTTTTGGGGGGACGCAGTTCTTACATCTTGTTATCTTATTAATTGTATGCCATCTACATCTATCCAAAATCAAGTTCCATTCTCTGTCCTGTTTCCCCACTTACCTTTGTTCTCTCTTCCACCCCGTGTCTTTGGGAGTACGTGTTTTGTTCATGACCTTACTCCAGGAAAAGATAAGTTAGCTCCCCGTGCTCTTAAGTGCATATTTCTGGGTTACTCGAGAACGCAAAAGGGATATCGATGTTATTCTCCTGCCCTTCATCGATTTCTTATGTCTGCTGATGTTACCTTCTTTGAAACCCATCATACTTCACAGGTCCAGTTAACTCACTTAGATATTCTGACGGTGCTACCTGTTCCTTCTTTTGG